>NC_056735.1:1217980632-1218105632 GCF_019279795.1 Protopterus annectens
TGGTGGTGCGATAGGGTTGGAGTAAATTCTGGATGGATGGGACATTTAGTGGATGGTTTACTAGTTTGTGGGTGAGTGAGAGTTGATACCATTGAAGGAGGTGAGGGAGTTCAAGCCAGCCCAGTTCAACAAGTGAGAGACAGTGGTGACTACGGTAGGATGCCCCTGTGGCGAATTTGGTAATTTTGTTGTAGCAGGTCTCTAGCTTGTTTAGATCGCATTGCCTTAGGTTGCTATATATTGGAGAGGCATAAAGTAGGGTGGAGATAAGGTGGGAATTTGCTATTGAAATCTTTGCTGCTTTGGTGAGAAGTTGCTTATTTCTGTATAATGCTCCTAGTTTTTTGTGGACTTTTTTATGGTCATGGATATGTGAATGTCAAATTTTAGTTTACTGTCTATTTCCACTCCTAGCAATTTGGTGCGTTCAGTTGGGTATATAGTGGTGTTGTCTTTTGCCATGATGTTAAAGTGAGAGTTGTTTTGAGTATGTTTGGTGGGTTGGAAGATGAGTAGTTTAGTTTTGTTTGGGTTGAGTATTAATTGGGCATCGGATAACCAAGTTTCAACAGAGGAAAAGGCTTCTTGTGTGACTTTTTGCAGTTTGGGTAGGGACTGGGCTGAGCAGATGTTGGTTGAGTCATCTGCGTATTGTATGAGTGTGCCATGTTTGGTGGCAGAGGCTAGATTATTGGTGAAAGCAGAAAATAGTAGGGGGTCCAAAGATGGATCCTTGGGGAAACCCTATGGAGACAGGTAGTTGGGGGGATATGTCATGCTGCCATACAACAGATTGTTGGCAGTCAGACAGGTAAGTCTGAAACCAGTTGGTGACTGATTGAGAGAAGGATAGGTTACTGAGGACAGAGATGAGTTGTTTGTTTGGGACCATGTCAAATGCTTTAGATAGGTCTAGGAAAGTAGCAGAGGAGAGATAGCCATTGTTTTTATGCTGAAGGATAGTGTTAATAAAGAAGAGTAAGGCAGTGGTGGTGCTATGGTTTGGTCGGAAACCATGCTGAGTATTGGAAAGGAGGTTGTTAGTAAGGAGGTAGTCTGAGACCTGAGAGTATATGCATCTCTCTAGTATTTTGTAGGGTGGAGAGAGTATAGCTATGGGGCGGTAAATGGTTAGTTCTGTGGAGGGGCCACCTTTGTGGAGGGGAATTATATGTGATACTTTCCACAGTGTGGGAACGTAACTTTCAGACAGAGATCGGTTAGTCAAGATGGATACTGGGTAGGCCAGAGCATCAGCTATGATTTGTATGTATTCACTTGGGAGGTTGTCTGCTGCTAATTTGGTGGGCTTAAGTTTAGTTAAGAGTTTTTTATGTTGGAGGTAGGTACAGGAGAAAAAGAGAAGGCAGTGGGGAGATTACTAGTTGAAGGTTTAGGTTGGAGGGGAGGGGGTTGTTTTTAGCTAGTGATACTATGGTTTGTGTGAAGTGTGTGTTGAATGAGGTAGCAATATTTTCAGAGGAGTGAGGGATGTTAGGAGGAGGGGTACTGACTTTACCTGGGTGGTGGATGGAGTTTATGGAGGACCAGAATTGTTTGGGGCTGTGTTGGGAGGAGTCTAGGGCAGACTGGTAGTACTAGAATGTGTCCTGTTTTATTAGATTTTTGACTCTATTGCGTAGTTCTAGGAATTTCTGTCTAGTTGAGGGGGTTTTGGTTTTGTGCCAGTGCTCCCAGGCTTTATCCCTGTTTTTCATTTCTGACTTAGTGGTTTTCTGTAGCCATGGGGAGGGTTGTGCTTTGGTTCTGGAAAGTCATATGGAGGCATGGTAATTAAGGATGCTCAGGAAGGTAGTATTAAAAAATTCAACAATAATACATATGCAGAAAACATCCACTGGAAGCAGTAAAATCTAATGAGCATGTGAAATCTAAAAGGGCATGGGATGTAGAGTAAGTCATAGTAACATAAAGGAAAAAAGAAAGAAAAAGAGAAAGAAATAGAAAAATCAAGGCTGATGTCCTGTTATATACTGTAATACAATATTTTCAAAAACTGATGCAGTAATTGCTTTAAAAGAGTTTATTCAGTAGCCAAGCAAATTATAATGAGCAAAAATGAATTCACTCCCACCTTGTTTATAAAAGCTAAATTTATACCTGCCTGAAAAAGAATAAGGAAATATCAAGGTCACATAACTACTGTTACAGACAGATGATACTTCTTTTTCTTAAGCTGGATACTAAACAAATTATACATATAAGTTATTGTCATCCAAGTTGCTGTTATTTAGTCATTTATCTGAATGCAGGAATGCAACTCTTTGTAACCTCACAGACCTTTGCACCAAACACACCAGGTCAGTTTGCCAAAAACTGCTTCTTCTTCAATTTATAGCAAATTTATATTCTTAATTCAGTAAATGTCTATTCATCCTAGCCTCTGCCATCTGCTTATTTTGCTTTTAATCCTTCACAAAATCTGTGTCTTCTCTAGTGAATTATGTCTATACATTATGCTGATCAAAGTACATGAGACCTAGTGGTTTAATTTCCCTCTATATTGACTGTTTTGATCATCTTGCAGACAAAATAATGTATTTATTTATTTATTTATTTATTTATTTATTTGCATTTGTTAACTGGGTTGGTCCAGCTGGGTAAGAATTACCCTTTTTCAGTGGAGACCCGAGGGGAAAAGCCCCAAACAGACATACAAATACATACGAATAGAGACAAATTAACAAAAGTTTTCAACAGCTCCAAGCTCAAAAGCTTTGATTTTCCAGTACACAACATTGCTTATAGCCCAACTATTTTTATTTAATTATTTTTTTATTTTACATTTGTTTAGCAGGAAAGTCTGACTTGGAATGAGTCAATTTTCAGCAGAGGCCTGGGGAGAAATGCTTCAGACTAGCCATCTATTAGTACTGGGAAAACCCTAGCTCTGCCTTTACAGACCTCTGTTGTCAATATGATATCTTCATTTTTCAAAATCTTTTCATGATTTGCCATAGATTTCCTTCCAAGAAGCAACCATCTTAACTTCATGCTTGCAATCGATATCTGGAGAAATTTTTGAGTACAGGAAAACAAAATATGTTGCTACCTCTTTTTCTTTGCTCATCTGTTTAGAAAGAAATGATAGAGCTGGATGACATAATTCTGTTGTGCACCAATCCAGCCTTTGTGCTTTCAGTTTTCTTGATAGGGTCTTCCATTCTTCGTCACTTTAAACCATCAGAGCAATATTGCCTACATATCTGAAGCTGTTAATATTTTTCCCAGCAGTTTTGATTCTAGTATCTGATTCATCTAATTCACCATTGTGCAATATATTCAGTTTATTAATTAGGTAGGTGATTTCCTACCTTTAAGACATTCATTTATTCTACATTCGGTTCTGTCAGTGGCTTCTTGTGTAAACAGATTGCTCAAGAGGCAAATAAGATGACCCACTATTCCCATTTCTCTAAGAACATGCACCCATTTGTTAAGGTCTAAGGAATAGTAATAGTCAATAAAATAGAAGTTTCTCTGTTATCCACTGGTTATTCTTAATTTGTCACTGATGCCACTGCCCAGATTAAATCCAGCTTGCATATCTGACATGAACTCAATGATGTAATGCTAATGTCTTGCTTTCAGTATCTTAAATGTCAGCTTGCTGGTATGTGAAACAAATGCAATTAATTGATAATTTGAGACTCTTCAGTATTGTTTATTTTGGGATGGGAATACAAACTGACATTTACTGATCTCATTGCCAGTCACATTTTCCAAACGTGTTGTCACATTATATGCTACCATTGTATTGGCATCATTCTGTGAATTTTGAACACTTCACCTGGAATTTGGCTTACTTCCTGCGCCCTTGTTGGAAGCAAGACTTTTGATTCTTTAAAATGCAAGTCTTTAGATCATAGAACATACTATCATATGCATGTATCACTTATGTTAGGGTTCTCTCTCTCTCTCTCTCTCTATATATATATATATATATATATATATATATATATATATATAGACACACGTATTATATACATTCCTGCCACCTCTTATTATTATCATAAGCTTTTCTTATGTCCTTTACATCTTTGTCTTTTATCATGACCATTTTTATCTTGTAGTTTCCTTTAATATCATCAGTCTTAAAAGGATATCTTGACTATAGCATGATATCATCTTCCCCAATTCTTTTTCGCTGCTCATATTGATGGGTTTACCTTAATTTGTTTGAAAGTTAAAAAAGCAAATGGCCCTTTATGTGACTTAAAATAATGAAAAATAATTAATACTGGCATTAAAATGTTGAAAATCATTTATTGGAATTTTTAATTCAACTTTTTTCAGCGGACACCAAATTAGTGTTTCCCCACTGATTCTTGTAACAGTCGTTGTAAAGGAAAGTTCAAGCGTATCCAATAAATGCGAGCCACACTTAATATACATGTCCATTGCATCAGATGATTACATGAGAAGGCATACCACTTTTACATAGTATGAAATGGAATCCCAAATGGTATAAACCACAGAATCAATGCCCATACATAAATACAGTATAGTGTGAACCATAGCCAGTAATATATGTGTATTAAAACAGAAAGCATTGCCTACAGAACAGAATAATGCCATGTATACAACTAAAATGAGCAGTGCTTTGCAACTAATTTCACAAATCCTCTTGGGGTAAATTCATTGCGTTTACACAACAGTTTCTCAAAAGCAGACTCTTTATGCATTAAGTGCTTCATTTTAGGTGAAAGCGGCAAACACAGAAAATGTCTACTTCTAAGGTCCTCAGCATGGTTTTGTTCAAGCTGTATGGCATGTAAGACATCAAGCAAATACAATTTTTTTTCCCCATTAAGCTACTTAGTCTCTTATGCCACCCCTCAATGGTATTTTGACTACGAGGTAACCCATTCCACATGTATCATGCTGATTCCAAAAAGAGCTCTCAAACAGTGGTGGCAACCTCTCAGATGTTATATCATACATGCCATATCTTCTTGGCCTACCTAAAATTCAAATTTCTTTAAAGAATGTGCATAGTGACTTCCCTTCTTCAGGCATGTCATTCTCTATGTAAGCAAATGTACTAGTAATATCATTAGGTGCGATGAATGCCAGGGCAGGTATTTCCTTACATAATATAGAAAAGGATAAATTACTGCTAAACTCAGAAGCTAAATGCAATTTTTGAATATGGCGCCACACAATCTGAAAAAAATGGAACCAGCATCCTTTAGCAGAAGAATTACTCAGCTGCCTTTTAATACAATTAACTGCTGAGCATTCAAAATCTGTCAGGACCATATCAGGTAACAATACAGTTCCAGTATCATACTCCAAAACACATCATAACAGTCTTCTGTTTTACTGGGTAATATACCATAGACTACCAGAACACCTTTCCTACTGCTGCTACTGTCCAAAGCACAATGAATACTATGACATTCAGTGGTACTTACTGGGAATGTTCCATCAGCCAGTATCTACTCAGAGGTGCACAACATCACAAGTTATCCAGTGTAGTGATTAATGTCATGTTGCATATCAGCACTATGCTTTATTAAGAAGGAACCATTCTTAATTGGTAGCATCTCTGGTGTTAAGTCTTTAAGGAAATGTTTGTCTTTCGGATTTTTCCCAGTCCGCTAATGATTGGCAGTAGATTTTTATGAAATGCCGAGGTGCCAGCTCGACACCCAACCTTCAACGAAGGAATGCCCATTTACACATGCATGTCTTTCGAACGCTACCCAACTGCGGGGAGGACATGCAGATTCCACACAGAAAGCACTCCCAAGCCAAGCCGAGAATCGAACGGGAGAACCTCTTGCTGTGTGGTAACAATGCTACCGCTGTACCACTGCGGAAACGTAAGTCTTTAAGGAAATGCAGGTCCTTAAATGTAGCTACCTTCCTTTTGTACCTATATCTGGAAATGCCCTGTTTCAAGGCAGTTGTTGGTGTCTTTCGGCTTTTCCCTGTTAGGGTTTGCCACAGCGGAACTCCGGTCCGCTAGCTATTGGCAGTAGATTTTTACGGTGCCGAATTGCCTGCTCGATGGCCAACCTTCAACGAAGGTATACCCATTCACGCATGTCTTTCAGAACGCCACTCGACCCGCAGGAAAGACATGCAGACTCCACACAGAAGGCACTCCCCACACTCCAGCCGAGAATCGAACGTGAGAAACTCTTGCTGTAAGGCAACAACGCTACCGCTGCACCATCGCGGATATACTCTGTTTCAAGGCTGTAGTGTTAGGTAATTCATTAATAACAGCCGAGGAAGTGGTAGTTAGCACTTCTGACACTACCTTGCATGGGTCTTCTGTAGAGTGTTTTGCATGCCTTTTGAGATGATCTCTAACTATGACGACCTCTGCTTTTACAATATCTGGCCCATGATAATGCTCTTTAATAGGCTTCTGTCACACACCTCCCTTTACATCTACAACTATTCTCAGTGTGCATCACCAATATTGTTTTAGCTGTACACTTTTTTCCAAGTAAAACTGATAGCCATCAACAACTAAGAAGTGACATCCCTTTTGTGTCCTTAACGTGCTATACATTGTATTCACTGTGCCAGGCGTATATTCCTCCGAAAATGCTTCCTCAACCTGCAATAACATATTTACATTTTCATACAGTCATATGTTAATCTGTGATAGCACATACATAGCAAAGTATTTGCTTCCAATTACCTGCATGTTTCTGCACTATCCGTTGTATCTTTTTAATAAGCAAACCAATGATTATGCTCAGTTAACGTTATATCTTAAACTATCCACTTTCTATTCACACGATAACGTACTAACACATTTATTTCTGCGACTATGCATTACGTCGCAGGACATTGGCCGAAAGTTATAAGAGCGATTCGCGTAGCACATTCGCCAGTTGCAATTATTTTATTTGATATTGTTAAACTTTGCTTGCTGTACTTGCGACAACAAGGCTGTCGAACATACTACAAACGATTTAATGAAGGTAAACCCATTGATATGCTTTCTTAGCCCTTCTTTCTCTTCTTTGCATTCCGTTTTAAATAGTTTCCATATACAGTGTATAGGTTTGTGAGGTGGAGTCCACTGTATTTATTTTATTTGAATTTTAATTAATGGTTCGTTTTATTAATTAAGATGCTCAACAGACTAACTCTACAAGTACAATGAAGAAATTGCTTTTTTCATGCTGTAGTCACTGATTTGGGTATTGACGAATTGCAAAGTTATTAATTAAGTTTGACACCTCAGCCATGTTTAATGTTGCTTAAGAGTTTTTTTTTTCTCCTTTTCAGGGCTCAGAGACTTAGTAACTTTATGGTACTTCAGGAACAGAGATCAATTTGCAATTTTTGCATGTAAAGTGATGCCTGGCTATAATGGTTGTTTTGGTGGGATATGTATATGTCTAACAATTATGTTCCTAAAGAACAAAATAAAAACCATTATTGGCTTTGCTCTGTTTATGTTTTCCTTTGCAAATTATGGCATGACCTGAGATGTTCCGCTTGCAGGGAATATCAATTGAAAGAATAACAGCAGAAGAGCTACTTTAGTGTTTAATTTTGGAACATCTGATGTGCTTACCTCACAATCAGATGGTACATGCTTTGATTCTCACCTTTAAAAAGAAAATTGGATAGGCTTAAAATGGCCTGCAAGGGCAGCTAGCCTACTACTTACCTATGCATGTATAAGAGCATCTCACAAAAATATTTTACATTAAAAGCCTTATACTAGCTGTTCATTTTTAGAATGTCTTTGTGTAGTTTAATTTTATCATTTATTTATTTATTTAGTGGAAGCATTTTGATTGGGTTCCTATTACCTGACTGAACGTTTAGGTTAGTGAATACCTAAACATCGCTCTGGTAATATCGAAAGCAAAAAAAACACGAACAGTCGATTTAACGCAGGGAAAGAATTCCCTTGGCCATTATGTTGATTTTGCTGCTTTCCCTACTGTAGCCCGGTCTCGGAGTTGGTATATTTAGTTGGGTTCCAAGATGGTGGTCGGCTAGTTAGCACCCTACCCACGAGCTCCTACCGTTAATTTTTATTTTTTATAGCCTTAAGTGTTTCTAAACGGATGTAATTATTACTCGGTGATACAAGAGACTAATATAACTTATCCGAAGTTAATTGGTGGTCTGTTTTCTGGCAAAAACTGTATTTTTTTCCTGTTTATCCTGTTTCTGGGACAAGGAGTACGAGTTTTCAGGAGGCCTGTGTGAGAAACTTTGTGCCTGACAGGATTCGCGCTTCTGGTATTTGGCGCTCCTTATTTCTGTATTGTTCATCGGAATTCAGTCATGTCAGAAAGTGCGGAGAATATGGATGCCCAGAATTCTAAGGCAAAATCTCCTCAATCCTTTCTCCTGAGAAAGATAACACATGTAAAAGGCAGAGAACTTCAAAACTGCTCTGGATAGTAGTTCCTCAGGTAATAAAACAAATGCCAAAACAAAATTGAACCAAATCTTCACATCAAGATTTGAAAGTTGCTTCAACCAATTCAGGATGCTGTCCAGCTTATCTCTGACCAAATGTCTGGTCTTACTAAATCTATTAACCAGTTAGTACAGAGAATGGACACATTAGAGCAAAAAACACAAAATAATGACTTTAAAATTAGTCAAGTGTCTGATATTACAAAAAACAATTCTGTGCTTATTGAGGAATTACAAACTAAACTAACAGATCTGGAAGCGAGAAGCCGTCATAATAATATCATTATTAGGGGGCTACCTGAAACATATGATAACCAAAACCTTATTTCAATCTGTGGACAGATTTTCAGTGCACTTTTGGGTCCGAGTATTACTGCTGATAAAATAATAATTGAAAGGGCGCATAGAGCAATTAAACGCAGACAGGATTCACAAATCCCTCGCATCATTTATACAAAACTGTTGAACTTTCAGGATGCGCAAAACATTTTACAGTCAGCAAAGAAGCAAAAAACATTGTTATGGAACAGTCATAAAATTACTTTTACTCAAGACTTGCCACATCAAATAAAATTGAGTAGGCAGAGGCTAGCTCCCTTCTGTGCTGATTTAATTAAAAGAAATATAAGGTTTCAGATGAGATACCCAAGTGTTCTTTTATTTACATATAAAGAGGTTAAGTACTCAGCGAGTGTTCCGTCGGAAGCTAAAGAAGCTTTTATTAAAGCCTTTAACTCTTACCCAGTGGTATGAAAAGGTTTTTGGTTATCTTTCAGTTTGCTTTACACTATCATTGTGAAGAAATGCTGTTCTCCTACAAGTGCTGAATTGTGCAAATGTTTTTATGCGAGTAATATTTTGTTCAGCATGTGTGGTTGTTCAAAGACTTTTTTTTTTTTTTTTTTTTTGTGACTGTCGAGGCTTATTTCTGTCAAATATGCTAACAAAGTAAGTAAGCCTTGCTGTTGGCTTAACATTGTTTCTGTTATGGCGTGAGTTCTTGGTTAAAGACCGTATCTGAACTATTAAGCGGGAAAATCGGGTAGGAGATAGAAGAATGTATGACTCTGCAGATGCCAGTAAGCGTCAAGATGTTCCGGAATTTGAGACTGTACAGGTGTCTTGATTTGTTCGGAAGAATATTCTCCTGATATATTTCCTCTTTGTGGTTCTCTGTGAGTATTATGGCTCTCATCTAACTGTAAGAAGCGGAACCTTTGCTTGTGATACTGTTCCTGAGATGCTGATGTGCTCCACTTCAAGAGGTGTCCTACAGTGAATGTTCATTGTTCTGGACTTCATTCTAGAGACATTTAAGAAACAGCGATATAGTTTAATATATATTTAATGTATTACTTGTTAATGTGTGCCTTATTGCATGATGTATTGGTCAGGTTTACATGAACCATTTAGGTTATATATAGATTCTAGTTAGATAAGTAAATTTTTTTTTCTCTTTTATTTATGGCTATTCTCATTATTCGTGATATGATCTCGTGGGGGTGGTATATATGGGTTCTAACATAGCTGGGTCTTGGAAACATAGTGTGCTGTATATATGTACATATTGTTGGAGTTTTAGTTTGTTACTTAATTTTTATTTAATCCTTTGTTATAACAAGAAATATTATGCTAACATTTTATTAGCTTTACAGTCGTACGATATATTATCATTAACATTGAGGGGTGGGTAGGCACTGGGGTGGTATGGAAGGATTCTTATTGCTGTCGTATTTTGTTTCTTTCCTTGTCCTTTTTCTATGCTTATTATCGTCATTTTATGATTATAGATAAAGGACAGTATGGAAAATATAGGAGAAGATTAAAAATAAAAGTCAGTTATGTATTTACGAATAAAAGTGAGCGCTTTTGGTTTTTACACAGTCTCCGTATTTACTCTCTTAGGTTTTTCCTTTCTTTTACAATAAATATATACTAGTCCCAACTAAGTTTATTGTATTATGACTTTATATATAAATTCGTGGAATGTTAGAGGGTTGCAAAATAGGTCTAAAAGGGCGCTTATTTGTCACCTGATTCTCAAATCATATGCGAATATATGTTTCCTTCAAGAAACACACCTGTATGATAGCGATTGGGCAGGAGTGAGAGAGAAGAAATGGGTGAAACTTATTATTTCTTCAGGTAATAGTTCTAATGCTAGAGGTGTAGCGATAATTATCAAAAATCCTTTCAGGGTACCATACTTAATATAAGATCTGATGTAAATGGCAGATGGTGTTTTTTTCACATCTCAATTTCCTAATATTAATAAACCTATTATATTTTTAATTTATATGGCCCATGTTCCCAGCAATATATCTTTATTACAGAAATTCATAATATTTTGGCAACCTTTAAAGATCATTATATTATAGTTGGGGGTGATTGGAATGCTATGATTGACCCTATTGTTGATCGTTCTAATAAAACTTCCTATTATTGGTACAATACTCAATCCTCATCTGCCTTGGAAGATTTGATGTTTGACCTTAGTCTTACTGACCCTGTTTCTTTAAAAGACCAAATAACGAAAGAGGAGCTATACACTTATTATTCGAAATGCTCCAAATCTTGGTCAAGATTAGACTTCTTCTTAATCTCTGAATTTTTCACTCACTTTGATATTGCTCTATTCTTGGATCCGAGATCCAGATTCTGACCACTCTAAGATTTCGATAAACATTAATCCTATTCATAAAAAAAATTTCCCCTCTAAACATAATAATTGGACACTTAATAATAATTTACTCCGTAATAAAGACATTATCCAGGAAATTACTGAAATACTATCTAATCTTACCCTTAGTCTGGATAGTTCTGATATACCTTTGGATATACAATGGGCAGCTTGTAAAGCGTATATGAGAGGTATTTTAATTAACAAAGCCTCTTTTCTTAAAAGGAAATATAAGGATAAAGAAACTGAACTTACGAATAAACTACTTGTACTAGAAAAACAACAAAAAATAATTGTAGATCCCAAGAGAGATGATTTAATAAATGACTTACAATCCCAATTACTTCAATTACATAAACAGAACCTAACCATTTTTGAACAAAGGATGATCGCTACCTACTCTGAATGGGCACAAATTCCATCTAAATTTCTTGCAAAATTAATTAGAAACAATCAAGAACCTCCTAAGATATCTCGGTTGCACTTTGATAATAAGATTTATAACTCTGATCAAGAAATAATACAACTTTTTTCTAACCTTTTTTCCGACATATATTCTAATGGAAATACAAATAGTTCTACGCATACAAATATGATTGAGTTTTTTAACTCTATTAAATTCCCCTCCATAAGTAAAAATCAAGGAGAATTGCTCTCAGCCCCTATAAGTCTACAAGAAATTCAAGACGTTATCTCGAATCTCAAGGTTGGAAAATCACCTGGCCCTGATGGGTTTACAGCCGAATTCTTTAAATCTTATAAATTATTGGTTTCTTCTATATTATTAAAAGTATATAATTATGTAATAAAACATGGTATCTCAGACTTATATTGGAATACTTCGAGAACAATTTTAATCTTAAAAAATCAAAAGGACAAATCAGATCCGCATAATTATCGTCCCATTTCTTTAATTAACATTGACATAAAGATTTTAGCCTCTCTTTTAGCTAATAGACTTAGAAAAATTCTTCCTTCTATAATATCCATGGAACAATCAGGCTTTATGTCAGGTAAACATACTTGGGATAATACCTTAACTCTAGATTCATTAATGCATATACTGAAGAAAGACAAAAATCCAACTTATGCCTTGATAATAGATGCGAAGGCTTTTGATAGGGTTAACTGGATGTTTCTTTTTCTTTCCTTATCATATTTCAACATTCCCTCTTCTTTCATAGACATGATTAAAGTTTTATATAATAACTCCTCGACTTGCCTATGGATAAACAAAATTTTATCAAAACCAATTCGAATAACTAATGGTACTAGACAGGGTTGTCCGCTATCTCCTTTTCTTTTTAATATATTCATTGAACCCTTATTTCTTTATATAAAATCAAATACATTCCATATGATTCCTAGAGTAATAAAGACTAATGTTTCTTTGTCAGCTTTTGCTGATGATTTAATCATTTATTTTCAACTTCCTAACACTGATCTTCATAAGATTGTATCTTCCATTGAGGTCTTTTCTAAAGTTTCAGATTATCAAGTTAATTTTCAGAAATCTCACATTTTTCCTATAAATCCTCAGGGACACAATTCAAAGTATTTTCCTTTGTCTTCTTTTAAAATTACTTTTGATATCAAATATTTAGGGATTTTCTTTAGTCATAATCTTTCATCTACATTTCAAAATAATCTCCTTAAATCCTGGTCCAAAATAACTCTTGATATTCTTAGATGGCAGAAACTGAATTTATTGTTTTTGTCTGAAGCTGCTATAATTAAAATGAATATTCTGCCTAAAATTCTCTTTCAATTCAATGCTGTAGATCAGGTAATACCTAAATCTTTTTTGTCTAAAATATGTAAAGATTTAGCTAAATTTATCTGGTATCCAAAATCTGTGAGAATTGCATATGATAAACTAATTATTCCTAAATCGGGGGGAGGATTGGGACTTCCAAATTTTCAGTTATATTACTTCATTATTGCAGCAAGTAGGTTATTATGTATTTCAAAATTTAAATTAGGAGACTATAATTCTTATCCTCTCTGGTCTAAAATATGGTTTCAACATGTTACAAGCCTGAATTTAAATCCGGAAACCCTCCCTTTTCTCTTAAATGATTCCTTAAAAAATCTCAAACTTTCAAATAATTTAAAACATAAGATTATTATTTTTCAAAATTTATTGAAACTTATAAATTTAGATAAAACCTTTCCCTTACTTCAACCCTTACATCTAAATCCTAATATTACAATTAATAATCTTCCTGTTAATCTTTCTAAATTCCCGGAAATTAAAAACTTGGTGGTCTGGGATATACTCAAACATAATAAGGAATCATTATCTAACCTATGTGTGATTTTGAAGATAAATAAAACTTATATATCGTTAATTAGACAATTGAGAGATATTATTAAACTTAGATTTATACATCTTTTGGATAATGGACAAAATATACCCTTATTAGAATCTGTTTTGCATAATCTTACTCTACCCAAGAATATGATTTCTAATTCATATAAACTTATATTGTCTATGATAAATAATAGTCCATGTCTTTTTTCAAACTATTGGAATAATTATCATCCTCTTCTTTCACATAATCAGAAACTTTTGTCCATAAAGAACACTGTCAATTTTTCCCCTTTAAGAATCTTTTTACACACAATTAATGATTAACAATAATACATATTTTACTCCAGCTAGATTAGCAAAAATTGACCCCAATAAATCTTCTTCCTGCCCTTGCTGCTCAGCACCCTATGCTGATCTATTTCATATTTTTTGGTCTTGTTACCATACTCACAAACTATGGACTTCGTTAAAGGTCCGTCTTCAAAAAATGGGATACCACAAATCGACCCTTTGTTGGGAGTTAGCCATCCTTCACATACCTATGTGTACTCTTTCTTTATTTGATACCCATGTTTTTGGTTTTTATATGTTCTCTCATGAAATTGTACATCTCTAGAAATTGGTTGGACCGTACTAAGCTTTGTTGGAATAACTTTAAAACATTGGTATTTACTTACATGGCTGCTCACAAATTCATTAATAAGAGTCCTAAGAAGAGGGCCCTGTTTCTAAAAATTTGCTCCAAAGTCAATACACTTCTCCTTATTTCTAGTTGAGTTAATTCAGTGGTTTGTAATTTAATTCTAATATCTAGTACTATTTAATTCCTGCTATATTATATTTTTCTTTGTTACGACAGCTTGTGGGGAAGATTGTTGAAAATTTGTGATTTCTATTAGTATACTGTGTATTTTATTTATCTTGTTATTTTTCTTGTTATAATTTAATTGGTTCGGTTTTTATTGTATTAAAATAAAAATACCAATAAAAATTTTTTTTTAAAAAAAAATAGTTTGGGGGGGGGCAAAGCCCCATACTTCATTTTGGTTTAAAACTTTTTTTCGGAATTCATTCTCTACGCTAAATTGGCCGTTCGCTGTGTTAATTTTTAGATATTAATCGGGAAAGCCGAAAGAAGAGGAAGACCAGATCATCATGTCGGTATTCTCTAACCTAAGTTTAGTCGGGTAATGTAGACGCGTGTGGTTTTGTAAGGGTCTGGTAACCTATATAACAGGTTATTTCTTGTTAAGTTGATTCACTTAAGAATACACATATTGAATTTCTGATCTCAGCTAAGTATGTTCTGGTGCAGAAGTTAGAGACTGTTCCACATAGGGCTAGTCACGACTTTAGGGTTCATATTGACAGAGGGGTTTTATTGATAATTAAGATCTATTTTGTGTGTACTAGAGGGCATTTATCAAGTCAAATGTTGCCAAAAGCACAAAAATGAAGAGTCTGAGGGATACCAAAAAGTTTAAGGAAATAAAATTGCATCATAACAAGAAGTAGAAAGTTGTGCTATATTATGAACACAAACTTGCTTTTTGACTTAGCTTGTCCTAAATGTGCTCCACAAGAAAATATATTTTATGATTATTTTGTAGGAGAGGTGGGTTTTGATATATTGAAATATTTCAAAGCTGATACCTGTATTGGAAACAGTTGAAAAGTAAGCTACTATACAGAGAAAGTGCCTTGAATATTCTTGAATTGTTACATTTGTTAAAGTGCAAAGTCAAAACAATAAAAAGAAGAAATTGAGAGCATACTCTCTATCTATCTATCTATCTATCTGATATCCTCAATTTTTATGATTTGTCATTTTGTGGAAATTGTTTATTTAGATCAAAATATTGTTCATAAATGAGATAAATGTTTTCCACACTAGTTTATTTTTATTTAAATATTTTAAATCAATTTAATTATTTAGCCAATTCCTTTAGCATTTGGTTATAAAAAATGAAATCTCCATCCATGCTATTGTCCTCAACACCTGTTCTAATTTATGTGGTGATTTATAAGAAGTTAGAGACTGTTCCACATAGGGCTAGTCACTACTTTAGGGTTCATATTGACAGAGGGGTTTTATTGATAATTAAGATCTATTTTGTGTGTACTAGAGGGCATTTATCAAGTCAAATGTTGCCAAAAGCACAAAAATGAAGAGTCTGAGGGATACCAAAAAGTTTAAGGAAATAAAATTGCATCATAACAAGAAGTAGAAAGTTGTGCTATATTATGAACACAAACTTGCTTTTTGACTTAGCTTGTCCTAAATGTGCTCCACAAGAAAATATATTTTATGATTATTTTGTAGGAGAGGTGGGTTTTGATATATTGAAATATTTCAAAGCTGATACCTGTATTGGAAACAGTTGAAAAGTAAGCTACTATACAGAGAAAGTGCCTTGAATATTCTTGAATTGTTACATTTGTTAAAGTGCAAAGTCAAAACAATAAAAAGAAGAAATTGAGAGCATACTATCTATCTATCTATCTATCTATCTATCTATCTATCTATCTATCTATCTATCTGATATCCTCAATTTTTATGATTTGTCATTTTGTGGAAATTGTTTATTTAGATCAAAATATTGTTCATAAATGAGATAAATGTTTTCCACACTAGTTTATTTTTATTTAAATATTTTAAAACAATTTAATTATTTAGCCAATTCCTTTAGCATTTGGTTATAAAAAATGAAATATCCATCCATGCTATTGTCCTCAACACCTGTTCTAATTTATGTGGTGATTTATAAGAAAAAGAGATTATGTCAGAATTAGTTGGGTGGAATCTCTGCTCAGTAATGTACTGAAGTTGTTTTGGAAAATCTGGCCACAAGATTTAACAATGACTTCATTTAAGACAATCACTCACACACACACACACACACACACACACACTTCCGTAGATCCACTATACTTACATATAGTCACAGTATAAGTCCCAACTATTTTGATAAAAGTGAATGGGGGAACATCTTCAAATGATGGCATCCACTTTTTCTTCCTACATAAAAAGAAATAAATGAAAATTGGAATCAGTTTGATGAGGTGATCTAGATCTGCTGCTATTTCTGAGGGATAATATATTCCTAGCTAGCATTATTTACTCCCTTGTAGTACTGCAGTAGCATGTAGCTTCACCAGTGAGACCAGTCTCCTCACAACAGCCACCACCAGCGGAAACCTGGAGTGGGATAACTATTTCTGAATCAGAAAGGCTTAACAGGATGTGCAAACTTTTACATTTAGGGCTTCTTCGTTAAAGTAAGCCTTTTTGAATCCTGCTCAAGACTTGTGTTACAAATGTTAAAATCAGACAATATGAAAAACAGTGTTATTTATTTCAATTTTGAATATAATTGAAAGTAGAGAAGACAACATTAATATGGCAAGAAGTCTGGTAGTAGAAAGGAGTGAATATTGACCAAGAGGTAGTAAGTAGTGCTTTTATGGGTTAATAAAATGGAAAATGAGATAGAGAAGGAAGATAATGGGAAGATGAAAGCACATTAGATGAAATGTTTAAAAGGAGAAAACAAAAATCAGACGTTCAGATGGGAGGATATAAGTTAAGAACAGAATATAAATTTGAAATGGGATTACAGATTGAAGAAGAAAAGTAACAGTACTATTCAAAGAAGAGGTTTAGATGAAAGAGAAACTGAATCATGGCAGCTTCTAACAACATCAGCAGAAAACAGCAGACAACAACATAATAATAACAGTTAAGACTACTATCTAACAGAAACATTCATTGAAAACAATTATGCAAGAAATTGACGCTTTACTACTTGAACAATTAAGTGAAAAAGAGAATTTGTAAATCAGGCCCACAAACATGAGAATAAATTTGAAAATGAAGGTCTCCTATCAAATAAGCTAGTTAAAATGGTCATTAACACATTTATAATTTGCAAGTTAATTGATTGCTGACCCCAGATGTAGAAAATGTGGCATGTTACTTAGCAAGATCATTAGAACAACGGGCATTAATCTAGAAAGAAATGGGAAGCAGATGACATTTAGGAAATTCTGAGTAAGGAAATATAGCAGTGGAAATATTGTAATAATGATGATCAAGAGACTAAAACAAAATGCAGACAGGAAAAGAAGGTGTATGACATAATGAAAAATCTTATAGAGGAAAGAGAGTGGTGGGAAAGGTGGAAAAAGAAAAATAGTTTGAACAAGAGGATAGGATTTTACCAAAGCTAGTAATAGAATTGACAGAAAAGAATATCATGTCAGGAAGCAAATTAAGTCCACTAGTAGGGAAAATTAATGGAAGAAGAATTGGAGATAGTGTAGAAAATGAAATAAAAATAAGAATGACGTTACATAGTGAACTGGCAATGGATGGAAGCACTGTAAAACAAACTGAATTAACAAAATGAAGAATGGGAGTTAGTAAGTTTAAGACTTTGATATATATGTTATTTGTAAAATCAAAATATAAAACAATTATTTTAAAATCTGATTAGCGTAGTGTGTTGTGATGGTGAAACTAGAATAGTTATAGCAGAAATAAAACTATACCTAACAGAGAACTAAATGGATGGTATGCTTTCATTTAGCAAATCTAGCTAATTTTAGAGATGACAACAAAAATTATTTCAATTTAAGAAGTCTGAAATGAAAAAACCTTTAGTCACAACTGGGAACTTGTTTAGCTCCATTAAAAAAAAAACACCAGGGGAAGAAAGATTGGAATGACATTTGAATACAACAGAATTTTTAAAAGGGAAAAGGGAGCTGACTGGAACATAAAGAAGAAAAGGGTGAGAAAAAAGAATGCAAGAATCAAAGAAATGACTTTACTATCTATGCTGTGCATTCCAAAAATGTTCAAGAAGTGAAAGGCAAAATGCTGTCATCAAATAATGTTGTATTAAAGAAGAACCTCAAAGCAAATGCTATAGTTTGGGCTAACAGAAACATAGAAGGAGCACAACTGGACATATCTTATATTATCAACTACCTGCAGAAGTGAAGCAGCAAGAAACACCTCAATTATTTACAAACAACCTGTTTTTAAGGTCACTAAATGCTCATGTTTTCATGAAAATGACTACTCCTTGCAGCTCAAGCTTTAATCACGTCTTTCTTGTAAAGATATATTTTTAATAAATGACCACTGGTTGAATGTCTACTTAATTGCATACACCATAAGTAATAATACCACATGGTTTCATAATTTGCAAATAATATGCAAACACGTTTTCTTTATATTGTTAGTGTTATGTGCAACTTTGTATAATCTTTAGACTGCATTTAATTTTCTGTTTGAGTCTTGCACTAAGGTGTCCAGTTTGTGACTGAAATTGGTCTTTTGACCAGTGCATGTAACATCTGTCAACCAGTACAACTGTTGTCTAACTAGTTATTAAACTGAAATAATTAAACAAACAATGAACAACCAAGCAAACAAATAAAGAAATAGTAAAATTCTTGAGGAAGATAGTTTTATATTGGTATATAGCCAGTTTGCTGGCAGATAGATGAAACATATACCCTAGAATGATAATAGGAAAGGAAAAGGAAAGGAAATATATCCCTGATCAGTATCAGCAAAAAATTACGATCCCTCATAAAATCATCCAAGGCTAGCTTCGAAAGAAAAATTTCCAAGGACTCCAAAGATAACCACAAAGCATTCTTTAGCTATGTCAAGAACCTAAGTGGAAACTATCATTTCTGCTTTGAGTTAGTGCAGAATGGCACAAAATACACTGAACCGACTGATATCGCCAACATTCTGGCAGACAGGTTTAGTGCAAACTTCACCCCCCCTCACCCCCTAAAGGGCCCATAACCATACCAGAAGAATGTAGATCCCCAGCAATCACTGACACACAGGTTAAAACAGCCCTATCCAAAGCGAAAAACACAGCTTCAGTGGGACCAGACGGTGTCCCAGGCTGTGTCATACATGAACTCCAAAATGAACTAACCCCTCACCTAAACACACTGTTCAAACTCAGCCTCTCTACAGGCTGTGTACCCATAGAGTGGCACACAGCAACAGTTATCCCGTTCCACAAAGGGGGAGCCACAACGGACCCTGGGAACTATTGCCCTATAAGCCTGACTAGCCTGGTCTTCAAGGCTATGGAGCGCATCATCATGGAACTCATTAACAGAGACATTGGGAAACTCCAAACACTGGACCCTACCCAGTTTGGCTTTAAGTGCAGATCATGCCTCCTAAACCTGGTGGACTTCTTTAAAACAGTTACCAAGGCTTTAGATGAGGAAAAGGAGGTCACACAGCCTACCTAAACCTTGCAAATGCTTTCGACACCATTCTCCATTCTGGTATTATAGACAAGCTCACCTGCCTGCACATAATCCCCTACATCATGAGATGGGTTGCCAATTGGCTCGTGGATAGAACCCACATGGTGAGAGTTGCAGGCTCTAGGTCCTTCGCTAAACCGGTTACAAATGGCGTCCCCCAAGGCTCAGTCCTGGGACCCCTCCTGTTCGGTATATACTTCACGGAGGTACAGGCAAGCACAGGAGGACTATGGCTGACCAAGTTCACAGGCGACTGCAAACTGGGGACCATAATTGAGTCTCTGGCTGATACAGACATCCTGCAGAAGGGTCTCACTGAGACGGAGACCTGGTGTCAAAATCATGGCCTCAAGCTAAATGCCAAAAAGTGCATAGTCATCCCCTTTGGAAAAAACAAAGTACCCGTGAACTACCACAAACATGGTAGTCCCCTAAATACAGAAAATGAAATAAGGGATCTGGGGACCCAAGTAGATAGTAATCTCTCCTTTAATAATCATGTTGCCAAGGTGGTTAGAAAATCCTTCTATGTGGCCCCATTTAGTCACAAAAGGGTTTGCATCTATAACAAAAGAGGTTATTGTGCCCCTCTACTCATCACTCATCAGACCCATCATAGAGTACAATGCCCCATTTGGGAAGTACCTTACAAGACACCTGCAACAGCTGGAAAGACCACAGAAGTACCTCACCAAGAGGATTACTGACCTCAAACAGATGCCCTATGCAGCCCAACTGAAGAAACTCCAGCTGTACTCGGTTGCGTACCGCCTACTCAGAGGTGATCTCTGCCTGACAGACAAGGCCATGTTCAAACCAGAATTGATGGACATGCTCCACCTAAAATAAAACAAATCCCTAAGAGCCACACTCTCTAGGGATCTAAACCTCACCGTAATGATAAATAGGACTTGCTGTTGGGATAGATTCCTATCCCAGAGACTCCCCATGCTTTGGAACAGGATTCTAACCTACAATAGGCAGAGCACCTCACTAACACTCTTCAAGAGAAACCTTGACGAGTGGCTGGGAAACAGAAACTTTACCTCGGGGATCACTGCAGTGGCTTTGCTGGACAGAGGCAAAGGGAACTAATCTAAGGGGTCGTCGAAAGACAACACATTCTGGCTAGGCTTACATATGCCCTTGGGCAGATAGCCTAGTACTTACCTATGAACCTATAATCAAAAATGTTATAATCAAATCCAGGTTTCATTAGGATGCTTATGTGGAATGTGTCAGGCTTAATCAATAAGCTCGGAGATAAGAATTTATAAAATTTTTAACAAATGTTGATACAATAATGCTACAGGCAACAATGGCTGATATATAATGAAACCTATATAGTGCAAGATTTTGATACCTTTGGAATCAATGCAAAAAAAAAATATGGTAGACCTCTTGACAAAGGTTTAACTCAAACAATATTTAGCAGTTAAATTAACAGAAGCAAAGGATACATAGATTCTTGCAGACATAATATACAACTATTAAAAATATGAAAAACCATGCAAACTCAGAATCTGTATTCCCTTGAATAATGAGACTGAGAACACAAATAGACAAGAAAAGTTATACAACAGAATAAGTTTAAACTGTAACTAGAAATTAACAGAATTGGGCTACATTATAATATGCATACCCCATATCACAAAAGGTAATGATTATGCAATAAAAAGGTTGGAAGATACACACGGGATGAAATGGTTAACAGGTATGCACAGAATTTACTAAAATTGATAGAAAAACATAATTTAAAATAATAAATGGAAAAGCTTGAATAATACATATTGCAAAATTGTACCATTTTTGCTAAAAAATATAGTAATGGTTTACAATATTTCAGTTTTAATCAAAAATGAAACATTTCCTCACTGAGTTGAAGAGTAATAAAAAGGTGTAAATATTAAAAAAGTAACAAACATGAAAATGTTTAATGGAAGTCCAAAACAAATATTCATGCTTTACCTACTAAGAATATGCCATTAGAAGAGGTATTGCATATTTTCCCAAATAGGATTAATAGGTTCATAGGTGTGTAATAGGCTAATGGCCCTGGGGCCTTTACAAGCCCAGTCATAGGATTACACTGGCATAGTGCCACACGATCTTGGTTCCCAGTGCCTCTGTTGAGTAGAGCTACTTGAGTTATCCCCAGGGTGAATTTTCTGTTTCCCATCCACTCATCAAGAATTCTCTTGAAAAGGGTCAGTGAGGTGCTCTGCTGGACATGTATGGGAAATATATTCCATAGCATGGGCAGTCTCTGGGTTATGAACCTGTCCCTCCAGCATGTTCTGTTGATTGTGGTAATGAGGTTGAGGTCTCTGGAGTGTGTGGTGCGGAGGTATTAGGATTTCTTCAGATGTAGCATTTCTAACAGAGCTGGGTCAGACATGGCTTTGTAAGTCAAGCAGGCTTGCCTCTAAGAAGGCGATATCCTGATAAGCAGCCAACTTCAATGTAAGTTTTCTTGAATTAATAGACTAAACCAGAGAAAATGCAATGGATGTATTTAATAAAAATATATAGAAGAAGAACAGTGCCAAAAATGACATACATGCTAGTTTGGCAAAGAATGCAAATATCAGAAAATATAGTACATAGTCTAAAAAACTGGATGAAATCAAAACAAAAAGAGAATTCAGAAATATACAGCAAAGTAAAAACAATGTATTGAATGATGACAAAAAAGAAACAACAAACAGTATATGGTTAAAACCTGGGAGCTGATGCTTGAAGCAAAAGCAGACAACAATGAGAATGATACCACTTGTAATCACAATCATCATCATCATCAGCCCACTTTTCCCCGTTTTCTACATAGGGTCGGGGTATTGTGTTAACTGTCACCATCTCTTTCAATTCAGTGCCACACTCCTGACTTCCTCAGCAGTCATGCCTGACTGTCACAGATCTTCTTTCAAACAATCCATCCACCTCTATGCTGGATGTCCTCGCTTCCTCTTACCTTCTCCCCCCGTCTGTCCCAAATCTGCTTCATCTGACTGTCTTTTGCTTTTCTGCACATATGTCCAAACCGCCATAATCTGTTCTCTTTGATATTTTCTGATATTGGAGCTACTTTGGCTTCTGCTCTTATGCCCTAATTTCTTTGTGTGTCCCACAGTGTGCATCATACTACCCTTCTTAGGCATTTAATTTCCTTCATCTCTAGCTTCTTCAACTGTTCTGCCTTTACTGCCTAGCTTTCTTTACCATACAGTAGTACTGGTCACACCACTGTCTTGTACAACTTACTTTTCAGCTTCTTTGGCATTCTTTTGTTATAAACTACACCTGACACTCTATGCCAGTTGGCTGCAGCCCCTCTGATTTTAGCTTTGACCTCTTCATTTAGACTTCCTTTCTCCTCAACCACCCCTCCCAGATACTTGAAGCTATTTACCTGTTCCACTATCTTTTCTTCTATCTCAATTCTCAGCTTCTTCAGATTTCACCAGTTTGCTGCCATTACCACTGCCTTATCTGAGCTTAGTTTCACCCAGTGTGCCTTCAGTTTTGCATTCCATTCCCCTATCCTTTGCTGAAGTTCTTGTGCAGACTCTGCCTGTAATGCCACATCATCTGTATACAGTAACCTTGTTGATCTGACCCCTCCAGCCTGTTTGCTAATGGAGTCCATCACCAGCCTGAACAGCAGTGGGCTCAGAGCTGAACCCCGGTATACACGCACTCCCACTGGGAACCCCACTGAGAGGTCGAACACTGTTCGTACTTGAGGCATTGGGTCCTTGTACATAGCCTGCACTAATTCTACCAATGTTTATGAGAATTTAAACCACTGCAGTTCTGTCCAAATCATTTTTCTTGGGACCTTGCCATATTCTTTCTCCATGTCTAGGAATGCCCAGCTGGACCTTTCCTCATCTCTAGCTTCTTCTTACCTATCTGTCTCACTGCAAACATTGGGTCAGTTGTGCTGCATCCTGATCTGAATCCAAACTGCTAATCTCCCATCTTACATTCTACTACTTTGTGTATCCATTTATCAGTCACCATCTCCAGAACTTTCATGCAATGTGATAGGAGTTTGATGCCTCTGTAAAAGCTACAGTAGTAGACGTCCCCTTTGTTCTTGTACACTGGTACAAGTATGCTTATTCTCCAGTCACCTGGGATATGCCTTTCTCTCCACACTGGTATGAGTACCCTCAGGAGCTATTTTTCTCCTATTTCACCCAACATCTTTATCATATCTGCAGTGACCTCATCTGAGCCTGGTGCTTTCCCTGACTTCATTTTCCTTAGTGCTATTCTTACTTCTTCTAGGGTGGGCTTCTCTTCTTCTCTCATCAAAGTCTGTTTCTAGGGCAGTACAGCTTCTGTGGAGTTTTCTTCATTCAGACGATGCTGGAAATATTCCTTCCATCTGCCTTTGATGTCCTGCAGACAGGTCAGCAGGTTGTTCCTTGCATCCATTATGAAGGATGTCTGACTTATCTTTCTGTCTTTGCCTTGCAACCTGATATAGTTTCTTTGTTCCACCTACTGAGTCACTTTCCAGAAGTTGGTAGAGCGCATTTGATGCCCTATTCTTTGCTATTTCAACTATTTTCTTAGCTTATTTGTTAGCCAGCCAGTATTCCTCCCTAGTCCAGTCCAGTCAGTCTTTTATATCTCCCATTTTTCCTACACTCCTTCTTTCTTTTATCACTTCCTGGACTTCTGCATTCTACCACCAGCTTTCCTTATGTACCTTATTTTCATACCTGGCTCACCTACATATCTGTTCTGTAATCCTAGCACATGTTGTTTGAGGCGCTGCCATTTTTCTTCACCTCCACCTATTTCCTTCACTTCTTGGAGTACTAGAGCCATGAGTAATTCCTTGAACTGTTGTCCTTTCTCTCCAATCAACTTCCAGGTCTTCAGCCTGGTTTCTGTTGACCTTAAAGCATTCTCTGACCACTGCTTGCAATTGATTGTGGAAACCAGTGGTTTATGCTGTGGGAAGACTGTTTCACTGGGGATGATTTTGCAATCATGGATTTCAACCCAGTGCCTTTTCCTTACTAGGAACAAGTCTACCTGAGTTACATGTTGGCAACTCTTGTATGTTATCTTGTGACTGTCTCTCTTTCTGAACCATATGTTGGCTACTATCAAGCCATTTGCCAGACATAAGTCTAGAATGGCTTTTCCT
This sequence comes from Protopterus annectens, assembly GCF_019279795.1. NCBI lineage: Eukaryota > Metazoa > Chordata > Ceratodontiformes > Protopteridae > Protopterus > Protopterus annectens. The sequence continues at coordinate 1,218,005,539 of NC_056735.1, forward strand.
TCTATATTCCTGTTGTTCCACCCATTTGGACCCAGGCAGTCTTCATACCCTATTCTGTCTGTCCTGATATGTGCATTCAAGTCACCCATTATCAACGCCAATTCATGTTATCCTAGTTTAACTAGTAGGTCCTGCCCCTGCTTTCTGAATGCAATCTTTTCCTGAATATCACAACCTTGCTGTGGGGCATAGGCTGAGATTATGAAAACTGGCCTATCATTACACTGGAGACTGATTACCATGAGTCTGTAATTAATTCTGATTATATCCCTCACTGACTTCTGAAGCCTCTCTCTCACCACATTTCCCACTCCATTTCTAGCCTATCCACCTCCTGAGTAGTAGACTCTGGATCCCAAGCAAAGTGGCTTTGCCAGGTAACCCAGGCTGGGGAACTAAACACCGGCCAGCCATTAGCTTATTGACCCAGGGCTGCTAGGCTTTATGGCAGACACACAGTGCCCAATAGGGGCACATATAACCCTCCAACTTTTACCATGGGTCCCTGGTGTCTGTTGGAGTAGGCTGGGTCCTCAGTCCACTTACCAACAGTAACTACTCATGCCCATTTTGGCGACATTATTCAACATGACCGAATCACCTAGAGCCATATTATACACTATCAAGGCGAGGAACTGATGAAGGTTTAGTTCCTTTAACCCAGTATTTGATGTACCATTAGTTCATTGAAGGAACAGAATTCAAATAGGGTTGGATCTTTCATGACATGAAGGGCTAGATATAGCTCTGCATAAAGGAGTCTGTAGGAGGTTGAGAGCATAACTTTCATAACCTGTCTACCCCTATCAGTAAACTCCAGCCAAAGAACAAAAATTAGAAGTGTACCAAGATAGCATAGTAAAAATGTTCTGCACACACAAAATGCACATGTAACTCCTTAGTAACAAATAAATATATACATACATATAGAATTTAGTCTTTGTATAAATGAAAAATAAAAAGAAATAAATATGTACATACCACATTTTTGTCTTTGCACAATAGCCAGTGGTGACTACATCCAACCCCAATACTGCAGGAACTCTGTCATGAGGGCCAACTCCCAAACATTTTCACTGAGAGTTTTGTCTTTGTATAATAGCCTGTGGTCAATACACCTGACCCTGATAATACACAAGTTCTGCCATAAAAGCCAACTTCCAAATGTTTTTACAGTGAATTTTGTCATTGCATAGTAGCCAGTGGTCGGCATATCCAATTTCCATACTGCAGGAGCTTTGTCATAAAGGACAACTCCTGAATGTTTTCACAGAGAATTTTGTCTTAGTATAGCCTGTGTTTACTGCATCTGAACTGAATACTGCAGGAGCTCTGCCATATGGGCCAAATACCAAACATTTTCACTGAGAATTTTGCCTTTGTGTAATAGCCTGTGGTCACTAAATTCAACTCTGATACTGCAGGAGATCTGCCATAAGGGCCAACTCCCAAATGTTTTCACTAAGAACTTTTGTATAATAGCATGTGGTCACTACATCTGACTCTGATACTTTAGGAGCTATGCCACAAGGCTAATTCCCAAACATTTTTACAGAGAACTTTGTCGTTATAAGCAAATTTAACTTGAAAAACCTTGCTGTGTATTAACTTCATCTAGTGAAATACTTATATGTGTTGGAAACTGGCTTTAACATCCTCTCCCCCTCCAAAAGATCAGTCACTGCACTATAATGACCACTTACTAAGTCAGCCACTGTAATGCGGTGGTGGTGCTGCGGTAGCGTTGTCACCTCACAGTAAGATGTCCTGTTCGATTCTCAGCTAGAGCATCTTCTGTGTGGAGACATGCGTGAATGGGCGTACCTTCGTTGAAGGTTGTGCGTCAGAGCCAGCAACTCGGCACGTAAAAAAAAATCTACTGCCAATCATTAGCGGACTGGAGTTCCGCTGTTGCGACCCCTAACCGGGAAAAGCCAAAAGACGCAACAACAACAACTAAGTCAGCCACTGTCCTATCTCTTGACTAGTAGTTTAGACTGTATATGGCAGTTACTTAGCCTTCCTGGCTAATTGGTTTTGGCATTTAGGAAATGAAATAAAACCTGCTCTACTTTATACCTCTCTGCTAATTGCTTTATATAATCATAAACTAACTATTCTCTGTTAGTGTGGAAGCCTGCTGTCTCACCCACCCTCTTTTACTCTACTGTTATACTTCCTACATCTACATTTTGCTTGTAACCCCTATTCTCTAACCCTTCCAAACAAACTTACTATAATTACACAACCTGTCCTGTTTCTTTTTACCTGGTTTCCAGCTTCCATTTAATCTTTTAATACCATTCCCAACTGCCTTCCTCCTTCCCATACTGCTTTACATTATACATTCATTCATAGTCACAACCCTCCCTAACAGCACCTATCTGTTTTATATTGTATCTTCTACTTTTCCCAAATAAATCCTCAACTGTTCTTATTTTAACTAAATTCTCATGCTCTAGTCTTTTAAAGTCCTGTATTCCTTACACTCCGGAAAAGATACTAGGATAACGTAACCATCTTCCTTCATAGAAAATACTTCTTTCCTACCTACCCTCTATTAGCTTTCAGTCTCCACCAACACTAAATATCCTTTTAAACTTCAACTTCTTTTTCCTTCTTGATGCATGCTTCCCAACTGCCTGCAAACTATACCATGCAGATCCCTTTACTTAAGCATGCCACTCCTCAGCTTATCCTCTATTTTTCTCCTGCTTTTGGGCCATCTCTCATCCTACCACATTTCTGTAATAGCTATCAACATATCTCCTCCTCTGTCCCAACCACCAATTTATACTTTCTCCCTACACTTTCTGTATATTGCATCAAACCTATTTATTGATGTCCCTCATTTTTACTCCGAGTCCCTATTAAGTCAACAAATGCACTAAATTGTGAACACTGCTTAATCGAACTGACTTACCCAAAATGGCAAAATCTCCTACGGGAAAAAAAAATCACTGGGCCGTTTTTGGGACTTTGCCATTTCCTACACTGTGGTGTGATCTTGGAGTTGGTTAATTTAAGTTGGGGGGTGTGGGGAGTGAAACCCCCCACTTTATTTTGTGTTTTTTTTTTTAATGGATCAGCAATTTTTTTTCCCCGGGAAAAAATTTGCTGCTCTGTTTGTTCAGCATTTTGTTTTTTCATTGTTAGTGGGTCGATTATATAGCATTCGCAATTTAGTGCATTCAGTTATATAATATATACCCTTTACCCCAAATACTGGCTGATTAACTCCATTTCAACTCACACCAAAACAAAATTAAGTGGTAAAATACTCTCCAAAAAACAGGTCTCAGTAATTCCCCAATTTACTAAAATCCTTCTGGGAGGAGACATTCACCCAAATCCAGGCCCCACCTATTACAAGGAACATGAAGACAATTCTTTTCCACGCACTACTCTAACCCTGTCATGGTCAGCCCCCAACCCCAGTAATCTAGTTTTGGCTGCTTGAAATGTTATAAGCATAACATAAGCCTGATATTCTCACTGTAACTGAAACATGGCTTAAATACAGCATAAAGTACTCCAAAATTATACTTCCCAGCTGTAATATTATCCAAAATAACTCTTATCTATGGCTTTGTCCAGATGTCATGCTGTAAGAGGTTGAGAGGCACTTTCTCGATACATGTCCCTTAAGTGTTGCACTGTCACGGCTAGTGGTCACTGCTGTAAATAATCCTGGGCACAGATAGGAAACCAGTTGACATAGGCCAGTAGTACACTCACATAATAGCAGTTCAGGTACCCCTGTTGTGCCAGATATGTAACCCTGACATGTACAAGTCCTCTCTAGTTATATACTCAGAGTTGTCACAGTTTGCCTCATACCATTCCAGGCTGACAGTATAAAAGGTATGTTTGTACTACAGAAGCTATGGGCCATAGGTAGATGTAAAGTGAGGGCAGACCCATAGAGTATTGAGGAATACTGTTGTGGAAAATAGAAGCATAAACAGTTGTTAGTGGACTTTTTGTCTCTGCCCCTACCCCTCATCTGCATCAATAATTATTACTCATATACTACGGGTATGTTGTGTTCCAACCGTAATGTTGGGACTTGTGTTATATTATTGTTAATATGTTTGATTGCTTGCATGTTAACATACCTTATTCAAACACCATTGTTGATGGCCTATTGCAGTCAATGTTACTGGCATCCTGTTATGACGCATACTGTTGTTACATTTATGCATGTGTTCTGTTTGCTATGCATGTGTTCTGTTTGCTATGCAACTGTTTCAAATCTGTTTCATGGGTTTAATTGGAACACCCATGCATGCTGTTATAACTAATCTGGAAATGTGCTGTTCATGACTAACCAACATGTTTTGTAAAACCTCAAAACCATAGCATGTTTGAGAAGGCAGATCCCAGTGGATCCACCTGTCATGCCTCATCTGGCCATGGCACCGGGCCCAAGCACATCTGGGACCCAACCCGTATCTCCCACATCCACTGATCCTGCACCACCTTCGGGTGGAACCACCTCAAAGGACGGGACCCATCCCCCTCCTGGGTGTGGGGGCAGACAGGAGGCTGTCACCTGCAGTCGGGTTCAGGGTTTGGTGTGTGGCACCCTCCAATCTGAGTTAGGAGACCAGCTGCACCAGATTGAGGGCTGCCTGATGCACCTCGAGGGGCAGGCTGCCCCTCCTGTCCAGCCCCCAGCACAGCCACCTTTGGGGTCGTGAAGATGCATGGTGACTGCCCATGGGTAGGGATCTCAGTCCCACTGTAACCATATGGGGGCCTATGGGCTTCGGCTTCCCAACCACCCACCCCATCAAATGTGTTTACCCCCCTCATGTGTTATATACTGCCCCTATCTGCTGTCTTGTCTGCCTTGTCTATCTCCTTACCCAACCTACCTCCCCAGATGAACTTACATTCCTTCCCCAACATCGCACTCCCACCTTAAAAAAAAAATTAAAGGGCATCTGTCTCCAAAAAAATATATAACCCCAAACTTATCTGCCTTTTTCACACACATGTCTACTGGACACATGTAATCCGGTCCAGTTGGCTTGACAACACATTTCTGTTGTCCACACCCCTCTCTCTGGGGTTTGAGTGTCCTAATTCACCTCCAAATTCTGTACAAATGCACAGCTGTTGCTGTATAAGAAATTGAAAGCTCTGGGCCTTCTCTGCACCCATCCTGCACATTCCTAGCTATTTTTCATATTGTTTTTCCCTCTGTGTGCCCCTCTTTCACCACTTTCTTATCACCTATTTTTCTTTTCATTTAAAGGAATTAATGCAGGTGTAAGCGGGAGTAAGCAGGAATAAATGAGTTTGTGCGATGGTAAGTGAAGCCAACATGGATTAAGCATCTGTACTGTTAACTGTGTGTTGGGATTGCTTAGCATCACACAAACCCGTGCAAACCCACTTAAAGCTGCTTAATACTGCTTTAATCACTCTGTCTCCATCAGCCACTGTTCTGCCTAGCAACAAAATCATCAGCCTTGCAAAGTCTCGAACACAGGGAATTGTACATCATAGTCAGAGCAATGTACCGCTACACCATTTGAGCTGTAGGGAGGGCTGATGCTTTTTCAAACATATCATGCAGTAGAGGCATTCAACAGTAGGGAAAAGATTCTGTAGAATCATTCAGGTTTTGTATATATAAATATACACATGTATATATGTATGAAGATGCATATATATGGAAAAATATATACATAATAAATAAATATATATGTGTCTACTGCTTTTAATTGAATACCACTTATTCGAAAAAGAGCAGTAGACCACTCAGTTAAGCGAAAGTGCACTTATTCGAAAGTGCACTTTTGCGAACACTACTTCTGCGAATTTATTGCACCACAGTGGGAAAACGTTCTATGTCCTCCACTGTGGTGCGGTAGTCACAGACATTAGGGTTAGGGCATGGGCCATGGTAAGGGGATAGTCACCTTACCATGACCCGTGCCCTAAACCTAAGGTCCATGACTACTGCATGAAACTGCAGTATGTAGCCCGTTCGCTGAAGCAGGTTTCACGAAAGTGCACTTTCAATTAAGTGCACTTTTGCGTAACCCAGGGTCTGCTATGTAATTTCGAAGAAGTGTATTTTTGAAGTTATACAGTAGACCCATATATATATATATATATATATATATATATATATATATATATATATATATATATATATATATATATATATATATATATATATATATATATATACATACTACATACATAGATATATATGGGTCTACTTTACATGATCGACATCTCAAATGTTTGACTTTCATACAGCTGAGACTATATGATCAAACATTTGAAACATTGACCATGTAAAAAAAAATAAATACAAAAAACAAAATAAAAACTAAATGTGTCTAGAATGGGGAGCAAGCCCCCCCTGCACCCCCCACACCCGCCACTACTTAAATATACCAACTACGAGATCACACTACATTGTGGAAATGGGAAATCTTCCCATTCTGAGCTGCATGGAGATCTCCATTCAAAGCGGTTGAGCTTTTAAAAGCTCGATCATATGGTCTCAGCCATATGAAAGTCAAGCTTTTAAAAGTTCGACTATCTGAAGGGGACCCATATATATATATATATATATATATATATATATATATATATATATATATATATATTTATATATATGTATATATCTGGGTCCCCTTCAGTAGATCAAACATATTACAAGTTCGAACCTCATATGGTCGAGACCATATGTTCGAACTTGTAAATGTTCAATTGGACTGAATAGAGATCTCCGTACAGTGCGGAATGGGAAGATTTCTCTTTTCTGCAATGTAGTGCAATCTCAAAGTTGGTATATTTAGGTAAGAGGGGTGTGGGGGGGTGAAGGTCCACCCTGCTACAGACGTTTAATTTTCTTTTTTGTTGTCTTTTCTTTTTTCACTTCAGTGTTCGAACTGTTACAAGTCTGAACATATGGTCTCGACCATATGTGGTTCAAACTTGTAACAGTTTGATCTACTGAAGTAGATCCATATATATATATATATATATATATATATATATATATATATATATATATATATATAAATAAATAAATTATGTGTATATATATATCTATATATATATATATATATATATATATATATATATATATATATATATATATATATATATATATGTGTGTGTGTGTGTGTGTGTGTGTGTGTGTGTTCCCTTCAGAATCTCGAACTACTGAAATCCCGGATTTCAGTAGCCCGAGACCAGAAAGGTGAAAGTGCAGAATACCAAAACCCCAGAAGCGCGAAATTCAAAATCCCGAAGTTCAGAGCTTTTGAATTAGTGGTTCTGGTGTTGCAGTGTGTGAGTGGATGGTTGGAGATGTAGGTCAGTGTTTTTGTTGTACGGGTTTTGGGTAGGGGCTTTAGTGTGTGTCTGTGTGTTTTGTTAGTGTGATGTTTGTGTGTGAGGCAAATGTAGCTTGTGTAGTGGTGTTTTTGTGTGTTTGTGTAGTGCAACCTCGAAGTTAGTATATTTAAGTAGGGGTGGGGTGGGAGGTGCAGCCCCCCACATGGGGGGTGCGGGGGGGCTTGCCTCCCTACTTGTATGTAGGGTAGGTGTTTGTGTATGTGTAGGGAGGTGTATGTTTGTGCGGTATGTTTAGTATAGAAGTCGTGATTTTAAATTTTGTGCTTCTGGGCTTTCGACTTTATGGATTTTTGGCTTCATGGTCTCAAGATATTGAAATTCGAGATTTCATTATTTCAAGATTATGAAGTGAATCCATGTGTGTGTGTGTGTGTGTGTGTGTGTGTGTGTGTGTGTGTGTGTGTGTATATATATATATATATATATATATATATATATGTATATATTTATAAAATCTATCTATATATATGTATATGCTCATAACGTAGTGGAGCCATACCTCAGAACCATACCCACCAACCTCATAGTGCAAGAAATCTGGCCAAAGGCTTCCAAAATGGGGGGACAGTGGGCCAAAACTAGGGCCCTAGTTTAAATATTACTCTTATAAATGTAGAAAGCTGTTAGAGTAACAGGATTTGTTTTAGCATACATGCTCTGAAGGTTGTGAGGTCTGGAACTGAAATGTATGTCATCATTTACTGACAGAAATCCTCTGATCATCACGGTGATTTATCAGAGCCAAATGAACTGTAGAGTATAAGGACTCTGTGAACAAAAAACATTGTTTGCCACTCACACACTGCCCCTACATATACTGGCCCGATTCACAGTGTAGTATGAATCCCGACCATGGTATGGGACATGTCTCACTCTGCCCCTACAAACATATACAGCCAACAGACCACCAGAACCTAGAACAACATGCACAGTGAAATAGAAAAGGAACCATGACACTTACATCTACCCCCTTCCTACACAGGCCAAATAACATTTACACACTACACTGCTACACAGTCCTGACGGTCTGTCAACAATTGCCAGAAATACATAGACCTCTCAACTGTACAAAGTCCCACAGAATGTCCAGGCTTTGTCCTCATATATAAGGCCTCTTCCACATAACGTGTGTGGCATTCTGACACCTTATCTTAGGCCTTCCTCTTTTCTTCTTACCTGGCAGCTACAGCCTTACCATCCTTTTCCCAATATACTCAGCATCCCTTCTCAGCACATGTCCAAACCAACGTAATCTTGCCTCTCTGGCTTTGTGTCCAAACGGTGGAACCTGGGCTGGCCATCTAATATACATATGTCTAATTCTGTCCACCCTTATCACACTCAGTGCAAATCTTAACATCTTCAATTCTGCCACATCCAGTTCTGACTCCTGCCTTTTTGCCAGTGCCACTGTCTCCAACCCATATAACATAGTTGGTCTTATTACCCTCTTGTAGACCTTCCCTTTCACTCTTAGTGGTACTTGTCTGTCACAAATCACTCCTGACACTCTTCTCCACCCTCTCCATCCTGCCTGTACTCTTTTCTTCACCTCTCCCCCACACTCGTCATTACTATGAACTGCTGATCCCAAGTATTTAAACTCATCCAGCTTTGCAAACTCTACTCCCTGCATCTTCACCATTTCTTTATCCTCCCTCTCATTCACACACATATATTTTGTCTTAATCCTGCTGACCTTCATTCCTCCCCTCTCCAGAGCATATCTTCAGCTGTCCAGGGTCTCCTCAACCTGCTCCCTACTCTCACTACAGATCACAGTGCCATCTGCAAACATCATAGTCAGCGGGAACTCCTGTTTGATCTTGTCTGTCAACCTGTCCATCGCCACTGCAAATAAGAAAGGACTCAGAGCTGATCCCTAATGCAATCCCACCTCCACCTTAAATGCATCTGTCACTCCCACCGCAGAACTCATCACTGTCACACTACCCTTGTACATATCCTGTACCAGTCTTACATATTTCTCTGCCACTCCTGACTTCCTCATACAATACCACAACTCTTTTCTAGGCACAATGTCTCATGCTTTCTCCAAGTCTACAAAGACACAATGCAACTCTTTCTGACCTTCTCTGTACTTCTCCATCAACACTTTCAGAGCAAACATCACATCTGCAGTGCTCTTCCCTGGCATGAAATATACTGCTGATCACTAATCATCACCTCCCTTCTTAACCTAGCTTCTACTACTCTTTCCCATAACTTCATGCTGTGACTGATCAATGTTATCCCTCTGTAGTTACTTCAGCTCTGCACATCATCCTTATTCTTATAATTGGTATCCAAACATTTTTTCTCCACTCCTCACACATCCTCTCACTTTCCAAGATTTCATTAAATAATCTGGTTAAAAACTCCACTGCCATTTCTCCTAAACACCTCCATGCTTCCACACATATGTCAGCTGGACCAACAGCCTTTCCAGTCTTTATCCTCTTCATAGCTATCCTTACTTCCTCCTTGCTAATCCGTTGCACTTATTGGTTCACTATACCCACATCATCCAACCTTCTCTCTCATTCTGTTCATTCATCAGCCCCTCAAAGTACTCTGTCCATCTGCTCAATGCACTCTCCTTGCTTGTGAGTACATTTCTCTCATTATCCTTTATCACCCTTATCTGCTGCACATCATTCCTAGCTCGATCCCTCTGTCTAGCCAATCAGTACAGGTCCTTTTCTCCATCCTTAGTGTCCAGCCCTTCATACAACTTTTCATATGTCTCATCCTTACCTCATCACCGCCTCTTTCTTTGCCATGCACCATATCTCCTTATAGTCCTGTCTGCTTTCTTTATCTCTCTGACAATCCCACTTCTTCTTCACTATCTTCTTCCTCTGTATACTCTCCTGTAATTCCTCATTCCACCACCAGGTCTCCTTGTACTCCTTCCTCTGTCCAGATGTCACACCAAGCACCTATTTCCCTTACTAGCTCTGCTGTAGTTACCGAGATATTCAGTAACTGTTCACTGCCACCTAGTGCCTGTCTTAACTCTTTCCTGAACTCAACCTCACAATCACCCTTTTTCAGTTTCCACCATTTGATCCTTGGTGCTGCCCTCACAATCCTCCTCCTCTTCTTGATCACCAATATCATCCCACAGACCAACATTCTATGCTGCCTAACTACACTTTCCCCTGTCACCACTTTACAGTCTCCAATCTCCTTCAAACTGGCCCTTGTGCATAGGATATAATCCACCTGTTTGCATCTTCCTCCATTCTTGCATGTCACGCTATGGTCCTCTGTCTTGTTAAAATATGTATTCACCACAGCCATGTCCATCCTTTTTGCAAAATCCACTGCCATCTCACCTTCTGCATTCATTTGCTTAACTTATTCACTCTGGGCCAGCTCAGAAAATTTTGTCTGCTTGCATCCACCATAGGAACAACAGTGCAGTCTGAACTAATTTTCATATAATCCATTTGTAATACCAGACAGAAAACAAATGTTCATAACTCTTTAACCAAAAGAGATAGACTAAAAATGTAAACATGAAAGTTGTTCAGCAGATACTGACCTTTACAACAGTGTAAATGTTGGTAGTGTGTATCAAAGTCATTACTAAATATTTGCCAAGGAATGCTGACATTATGCATATTTTTTTACCTTTTTGGTAAAACAAATCACAATATCGTGATGAATGTACCATGCAGACCCATACAATTTGTAATTTGTATTAATGTTAGCTTAAAAATGATACCTTAACCATTACTGTGTGATGCTCCTTTACTGAGATATTCACAGCAGTATGATTAATATTATTATATTTATCATAATTGGTAATTAAACAAAGCACAATATCTCATCACCTGTAACAGACAGAGACTACATCACAGTGTATAAGTTGTATGGCTCAATATCAGCTTCATGTGTGTTGTCACCAGACCTCCCAACCATTCCGAATTACTTGGTTTTTACCAAGTTTTGGGGTCCTAATGAAGGGGCACCACGATTCCCGAGTGGCACCCCTTCATTTCCGATTTCTTTTCTTTTTGTTTTCTAAATTTTTAAATAATATCCCGCTTTCGGAACTGATGTCATCACGTGCACAATGACGTCAGCGCCGTCAGGCTACCAGCCAGTCGGAATTGAGCTCAAGGAGCTCGCATCATCATTTCCGGCTGGCTGGCCATTCACATCATCATTTCTGGCGGTTAAGTTAATGGCAGGATTAATAGCAGCAGCATGGGGAACAGGAGCCCACCACGATTAATGGCAGCAGTGAGCCCACGGAGCGGGACTAATGAGCCAGGAATAATGGCAGCAGCGAGCCCACAGAGCAGACAGCAGCAACATGAGGAAGGGATTAATGGCAGCATTGAGCCCAGCAACATGAGGAAAGGAACAGAACGGCAGCCGGGCCAGGGAATGGAGCACTACTCAGGATAAGGTTACCAGCCAGTGAGTGTCAACTCATCTAAGTGTGGACATTACAGCATGCATTAGGGTAGTGCTTTGTCTGATGGATTGTGTGGACTTTCCGTGAGCTGCACAGGGAGAAAGTAAAAAAAACATGCCTCCACCTCTCAGATGTGGGAACAGAGCCTGAGGTAGCTGTGCTGAACTTTCCCAGGTACAGAAAAAAGTCGATGTGCACTGTCACTTTTATAGGTGCGGTCATTTCCAACTGGTCAAATATTTGCTGAAGTGTATCAATACTTCTTATGTGTCTCTTGTGTGATATTGTAGCTGTGCGGTTGAGCTACAGTTTTTAATTGTGTTTGAATGAACTGCTGTAACCTACACTGCTGAATAGCATGCTAAAATGCAGAAGGTGATGCCAGCGGATGCGTGGAATAGCAAATCTTAGATCATCACTCCTTGCTTCTTTTAATCATTAAGTGTTGTGAGACAGTGAGACTTGGATGACTGAAATATTAAAGGCTGCATTTTTGCACTTTTTTTGCATACTCCTTAAGGTGTTCAAATGCCAATAAATGTGATATTTGTGTTGCGTTTGCAAATGGTTGATTTGGTACTAGCAGTTTAACTGCCTTATACACATTAGTGTAAAATTGTATGTTGCACTTTGTAGTCTGTTTTTATTTATTTGGTTAGGCTGCATCTCTTCTTCAGGCAGCATCTGTTCTATGGTTCCCGAGTTACAAATTTATCCACTCCAAATTGCTTCAGCTCTATAACCATAATTTACCAGTTTAAGAGTATCGACGTGTAAACCGTTGCTCGCAGTTTTGCAGGTTTACAAACGTCAGCAGTTTTGTACCATAAAAGACTTCCCAGGTTTGTGTCTGTTAACTGGAGCTCTGAACGTAAAATGGGGCCATCATAGTTCTGGTAGTGGTCTCCCATACATAGTAGTAATGGGGGACCTTCATGTTTGTTGTTTGCATAAACTTATTTCATGGTGATGTGAGGGATGGTTTAACACTGGAAAATGAACTTGCTAAGTAGCAGCATCTTATAAAGGCAGAGTTCTCATGAAGACAAAAGTTTCCATTTAAGCTCTGGTGTATTTTGTTAGTAAATGGTAAAGATCAAACAAACTTGGTGGTCCAGGTCGTTTGCTCTTCGTAATCACAGTAGTAGGAATCGGCCCCGGTTGCTTTTGTTTCACACAGAGATTGTCCTGAACTGTGTATGTTTCTGTAGAGAAAATAGTGTTTTTTATGGCCAGGATTTGCATATCCATACCAGGTGTGCGTGTGTGTGTGTGTGTGTGTGTGTGTGTGTGTGTGTGTGTGTGTGTGTGTGTGTGTGTGTGTGTGTGTGTGAGACACACAGAGAGAGAAAGAGAGAGTCTTGTTACCTAGATGGGGTTTTAGCTTAACCAGTTGTCATATATTTTTTGCAGTATCAAAAAGGTATGCTGTCCAGAAATATGCATTGTTTTGAGGGGTAGTGTCAGAGTAATTCTGCATGCTGGTATACAACTGAAGTGGAGGTCAAAAGGCTTGTGTGATATACTGCTAACTTCTTTGCCTGTGCTATAATTTTGATTGAGTTTATGTTGCACAGCCGCATTTATTATGATTTAAACTGTCAGCTTAAAGTATGCATTTAGAAAGTTTTTGCTTTTAACCCAGTAGCTTTCATTATGTGAGTTTTTTGGTAATTATTGCAATCTGTTGAGCTGGATTTTCAGGCTGAGCAGCTGTTAAGAGTCAAAGGCATTTCATAGTGGGGTGGACAGAAGAGATGAAATAGCAAACTTTGGAACTGTAACCGGTAACATAAATCGTGGTTGCTTTCAGGATTTAAGCTTGTGTAGTGCTTGATTTTTGTGGGTGTAATTGAAATGATCTTTAACCTATAAGACTATAGTACAAGACATTTAGAATAAAACAATGTATTTCTGTTATTAAAGTGTGTTAGAAGATCTGCTCCTGTTGCTGAACTGCATAGGTGTTTTCCATGTTCAGGCACTTCCCACATCATGAATTTACTGTTCTGGCTCATCAACTCTGCCCTTTAGAGGACAAATTGCTTGTATTTTAAGAATTCTTATTTGGGTGGGGGGCATTAATGGATATGAACAGTATGCATAGAGTATTCCGTACTTTTATACCTGTGGCATTCATTATCACTGCAGGGCTGTGGCCACATGTTTGAAAAATGTGCAAAGAAAATGGAATTGAGGAGGCAGTTTAAATATGGACACACTGAAATCAAGTAATAGACGTTTGGGACAATGTTCTCTTTTTGATGAGGGTCTTGTACACATTGTCACTGTGTTGTATAGTCTGGTTGATTATATTTTCTTTTGGTATCTGTCCCACCATGCATTGATGTCCTAAATGCATTGTAATTTGTTAATCTCTTCAGAATTATGTGTATGTGTGCATAATGTGTAATTTCTAGCCTTTGTTTTTCCTTTTATTACACATTTGCAAGTGTTTTGTATTCTAGTGTCTTGAAGGAAAACTCCACCTTAGAACTCAAAAAACATATTTTTTTCATTGTATCTTTGTTTTTGAGCTATTGTAATGCCTCAAAATCACTCCAAGTGTTTCTTTTACAATTATAATGTGTTTCTTTCAAAATGGCAGATGATTGGCATGCCCTGGTAACGTGATCTTATTCTCTTGCTTTCCTTCCTTCTTCCCAGAATACATTTCAAGTCCTCTTTATATGACTCATGCCAGCCCAGACATAAGGAAGAGGTGCTGTTTTCTCATGCCATTAAAATATAATGGCAGGACTGTGAAGCACTGTCATCTAAACACACCTTCTGTTAAAGAGCTGCTTCTCTGTTTACCTGACTGAGCCTCATTTATCTGTCTGACAGAGCTTGTTGTATGCTATAAATAGCTGTTGGCTACTTACAGCAAAAGAAAGCAGATATAAAACAGGTTTTTGTAAGAGGAATCTTTTGTAGTCCTTAGAAATTTGACAAACCCTCCCCCAAACTCTCATGCTAAGGTGTGAAAACTCTCACTGCAGTAAATAATCCTTGCTGTACATTTACAAGTGACAAGTAGTAGGACTCTAAGCATAGTCTGTCTGCTACTTCCCAATACCTTCAGTGGGAGGATTTTTCTCTCTCATGAATGATGCAGACTTAAAATGTGCTTTACTCACATTCCTCAATTATTTCTGTCATGTTCCCCCTCCTTTTTTCTATTTTGTATTTATTTATACTTTGGTAACCAGGAAATTGAACTGGTCCCAGGACCCTTTTCAGCCACAACATAAGCTACACTGGCAAATATAATAACAATTATTAAATGCACTTATCAATACAAAGAAAAAAATACTGACAAAGATATTGACCAAGATTGCTTGTGGAACACATAACCAGTGTGTGACAGTGACCAAGTAAGTCATTGAGCAACATTTTGTATAAATTAATAATGCTTAACTATACTATGTTATTATAAATAATTTGTTGTATGCTTAGATATTGCACGCACACAGACACACAGACACACACACCATATATATATATATATATATATATATATATATATATATATATATATATATATATATATATAGTGTGTGTGTGTGTGTGTGTGTGTGTGTGCATGCGCGTGCATTTAACCACAGTTAAGTACTTCTGATTTCTTTTTCTTAGTGTTCTTAATACAAAGGCACATAGTAAATGTATGTTAAAAGTAAATTCAGCTGTATATTATGGTTGCTGTCTGACAATGCAAGGACTAAGTCAAAGTCAGTGGGAATCTCTTACAATGGATCTGCATGTAACAGATATGCACACCCCTCTGGTATGATGTCACACAAAGCATAAAAGATCTTTTTATGAACAGTATGTGTATCTAGTTGATAGGGTTGCCACCTGACTCTCTTTCTGCAGTTCTGGCCGGGGGGGGGGGGGGGCTTGAAAATGGTAAATGCATTTATACTTCACAAGTAAAAATATTTACTGACTTTTCTCTAAATGTCACAGAAATCTTTGCTACTACTCAAGTTATCTTAACACAAACTATAAGTAACATTTAAAGCTTAGCATTTCAATACTGTGTTGCTGCTTATTTAAATTTGTCAGAAGAGTTGACAATTGCCTTTAAACCCCTGACTGATCTAATAGCTTTGTTTTGCTATGAAAGAGGAGAATGTTAAGCTCTCCTCCCCTCTGCAATAAAAACAGTGGAAACAATTCCACAGCTTTCTGTCTTTTTTTATATCAGCTGCTGTGTTCCTGACATTAGCAGGGTTCATAGGTTCATAGGTTTATACTAGGCTATCTGCCCTAAGGCATTTATAAGCCTAGCCCAAATTTTTGTGGCTTATGCCACCCCTTATATGAAAAAATACTGTGCCCATTAGTTTGTTGTGCCTTTGTCCAGCAGTGACACAGAGATGATTCCCGGGGTAAACCTACGATCTCCCATCCACAGGTCTAGATTTCTCTTGAACAGAGTCAGCGAGGTGCTCTGCCTCACATGGACCGGGATTTTATTCCACAGCATAGGGAGTCTCTGAGTGATAAATCTATCCCTCCAGCACGTCCTATTTATATCTGTGCTAAGGTTTAAGTCGCTTGCTCTAGTGGTTTTGGTGGATTTGGATTTTTGAGGTGGAGCATGTCCATTAATTCGGGTTGGACATGGCCTTGTATGTCAGGCACATGTCACCTCTGAGCAGACGGTATGCGACTGAATAGAGCTGGAGTTTCTTCAATCTGGCAGCATATGACAGATTTTGGAGTCCCTTTATCCTTTTGGTGAGGAACTTTTGGGGTCTCTCCAATTGCTGCAGATGTCGGGTGGGATACATCCCGAATGGGGCATTGTACTCGATCATTGGTCTGATAAGTGAAGAGTACAGGGAACAATGACCTCACTAGATCTGGATGTGAATCCCTTCATGATCAGGTGGGCAATGTAGAAGGTCTTTCTAACCACTTTAGCAACTTGAGTGTCAAAAGAAAGGCCACTGTCAACCTGGGTCCCCAGGTCCCTGATAACCTCTTCTGTGCTTAGTGGATTGCCACCTATATGGTAGCTTGGGGTTACCTTATTTTTCCCGAAGGGTATGACTATACATTTTTGGCGTTTAACTTCAGGCCATGGCTCTGGCACCAGCTATCTGTTTCCGTGAGTCCCTTCTGAAGGATATCCGTGTCCGATGCACTTTCCACTATGGCATCCAGTTTGCAGTCATCTGCAAACTTTGTCAGCCAAAGTCCTCCCATGTTGGCCTGTACTTCTGAGAAGTAGATGCCAAACAATAGGGGGCCAAGGACCGAGCCCTGCGGGACACCACTTGTGACCGGCTTGGAGTCTGACATAGCGCCAGCAACTCTAACCCTGTGGGTTCTGTCCTTAAGCCAGTTTGCAACCCATCTTGTGACATATGGGCTTACATTTAAGCTGGTATGTTTTTCTACAATACCCGAGTGGGGTATTGTGTCGAAAGCCTTTGCAAGGTCAAGGTAGGCTGTATGGACTGCCTTTCCCTCATCAATGGCCTTGGTGACTGTTTCGAAGAAGTCAACCAAGTTCAAAAGGCATGATCTTCCCTTGACAAAGCCAAACTGGGTCGGGTCCAATGTCTGCAAGTCCCCTATATCTTTGTTTATGAGCTCCATTATGATCCTCTCCATAGCTTTGCAGACTAGACTTGTTAAGCTTATGGGGCGGTAATTACCAGGGTCCGTAGAGGCGCTGCCTTTGTGGAGTGGGACCACAGTTGCCGTATGCCACTCCTTGGGCACGTATCCTGTGGTAAGGCTGAGATTAAACAGCTGCCTTATGTGCGGGTTTAATTCCTCATTTAGCTCATGTAGCACACAGCCGGGGACACCATCCGGTCCCATTGATGCTGTGTTTTTAGCTTTAGAGAGAGCAGCTTTCACCTGCACATTTGAGATGTCCGGGAGGCTACACTCGGCTGGGATAGTTATCTCTCCTTTAGGGGGGGAGTGGGGGTGAAGTTTGCACTGAACCTGTCTGCCAGTATGTTGGCAATGTCTGTGGGTTCAGTGATTTTTGTATCATTTTGGACTAATTCTGAGCATATCTGGGAGTTTCCACCCAGGTTCCTAACATAGCTGAAAAAGGCCTTATGATTGTCCTTTGAATCCATGGCAATTTTTCTCTCAAAATTGGCCTTAGTTGATTTTACGAGTGCTCGTATTTTTTACTAATAATGATCAGCGGTGACTTCCCTTTTATGGATTTTGTTCTATCATGTAATAGCTTTCTCCTCTTATTGTAAAGTTTGTTAATGGCTGGGGTCCACCAGACTGGACGTTTGCCCTTTGTGGAAAGAGTCTTGGTTTTATTTGGGATTGCCTGATCCATGCAGTCCTGGAGGTGTTCATAGAAGGCATTTGTAAGGGCTTCCACAGCTTGGGTTGTGGTTTCCACTGGCTCAGGGGCCTTGAAAGATACCACACCAGTCTTGAGTAGTGTGAAGTTTGCTTTAAAGAAGTTCTTCACTATGGTCTTTTTTGTTTGGGGGGGGGGGCGGGATGTGGATTTCCAGTGAGATTAGTTTATGATCAGATCTCACCAATGAGGGATATACTTCCGGTGTGGAGCATTTTGTCCCCATGTTTGTGACAATGAGATCTAGTATATTTTCTCCTCTCGTGGGAACAGTGACTAGCTGTTCCATGGCATTTGAATTTATGAACTCCAGGAACCGTTGGGCTAGAAAGTTAGGGCTTGAGTAATGTTCCCAGTCTATATTCGGGTAGTTGAAGTCACCCAATATGATGGTGTTTGGAGATACATTTATACCCTCCAGTGTCTTCAGGAAGGCTGTGTGGGGTTCCTGAGTTTGAGAGGGTGGCCTGTAGCATGCTACAATTTGTAGAGCAGTTTTGCCTATGGTTAGTTGCACCTGGATGGTTTCCGAAGCTTCGTGCATTGCCACCAACCTGGAAGTGTGGGTATCCTTTATGAATATGGATACACCCCCTCCTTTTGTGGTGTGGTCTGGGATTTGGGGCCGGAACGCATGATATGAGGTAAAACCTAATAGTGCCGGGGTGCTCTCAGGAGCCTTGAACCAGGTTTCAGTTACAGCACAGACATCGATGTTCTCCATACTGAGAAGGGCCTCAAGTGCGTGCATTTTGAGATTTAGACTTCTGGCATTGAGCAGCATTACCCTCAGTTTCTTCCCATTTTTGTTTTCTAGGGTGCTAGGTTTAGAATTTGAGCCTTGCCTAAAAAAGGCACTAGGGGGTGGCAAGAGCCTTAGCCAATATCTGGAATCCCAGAGGTGACAGGTGCAAGCCGTCCCTTGCGAAGCAGCGTGGCTTGTCAAGCATGTCATCCCAGGCAGACAGACACTGGATCCCCTTTGAATGACACCAGACATTAAGCCAATTGTTAAAGCTGATCATCTTGTCTCTATATTGTGGCATCATTCTTGGTGAAGGAAGGATACTGCTCAGGGTTAGGGTCATACCTGCCTGGGCTACATAATCAGAGAGCTCCTCTATGTCTCTTTTCATGTAGTCCAGGGAGGCACGTCTCAGGTCGTTCACACCAGCATGGACAATGACTGTGTCATATTTGTACTTGCCGTGGAGTGACCCGAGTGCTTGTGTTATGTGGCGGATTCTAGCACCCGATAGGCAGCTTACTGTGACCCTCTCCTTGTTCAGTCTGGTGAGTGGGCCATCAGTGTGTCTGACTATGGAGTCACCTATGACAAGTATGTTTGGTGTTGTATTTGGCCTTAAGGGCTGTGACTGCTTTGCACACTGCTTTTGTGGTTTATGTGTTGCTTGTGGGGTGTCTTGAGGTAGCAGTTGTTTGGGTGTCTGCTTTGGAGGCCTCTGCTGTTTAGGTCAATTTTTACTCAGAGCCTCCGAGTATGTCTTTGTGTGTTTATGTGTTTGATTCAGTGGAGTGGTAGCATTATGTGAGGCTGGTTTTGTGGTGTGTGTAGTTGCCTTCTCCTCCTGTCTGGTCTTGCCAGTCCTGAGTTGAGAGAGCTCAGCCTCCAGTTTGGCTAAATAACTGCATCTCGCAAGTATTTTTGTTATGTGGGAGGAGGAGAGGGTTGTCTGTGTACATGAGGCAGTTATAACATTGCCTCAAGATTCCCAGATTCACCAGCTGGACCGGAGAGGAGATTGACAACTGACCTTTGGACATGCTAGAATAATATTGGGAAATCCTTAATTGAAAACAAGGGCCAGTGGGGAGTGAGGGTGTAGTGCTTTTAATTTTAGTGCTGACTTATATAATTGCTTTAGTGAGCAAGTGCCAGGTAACTTGAGTGCAATGTGTTACAAGTAACTAAATGCAAAACGACAAACAGTAACTTTCTTTCAAGTGAAACAAGGAAATAAGTACAGTAAGCAATGCAGATATCACTAGTGATCCACAGAAGCGCTGCGAAGTTGCGTATTAGGTGGAATTAGCTTCCAGGGAAATAACAAGCAAACAAACAACAAGCATATAAACAAAGCTAGATTCAGCAGGCCTGGATCTAGTCTATGCTAGAGCAAACAAGGTGTACCAATTTCAGTAAGATACAATTCAAATATTCAGGCACTATAAACCTTTAACCAGAAATTCCCAGCTCAGAAGGGCAGAGTCCAGCCTCTTCTCCCACAAGAGTGCAGACCACGAACCTTCTTAATGTAAAATAACTGGCCTGAAGCCCAAGTGCCTAAACCAGAACTAATACACTTGGACACTGGGCTCTCAATCAGCAGTTCCCAACTTAGAAGGATGAAAGCTACCTGTCCTGCCACCACAGTGCTTGCCACAAGCCTTCCTAATGTAAAACAACTGGTCTGAAGCCCAAGTGCTTAATCCAAAAGACTTAGAATGATAGCTACACTTTAATCAAGTTACAACCAAACAGTAATAAATACCATTGAATACTTTAGAGAATGTCTGGATTAGTGCTCAAGTTACACAAACAAAGCTAGATCCAGCAGGCCGAATCCAGTCTATGCCTCAGCAAACAAGGAGCACCAACTTCAGTAAGAAACAGTTCAGATATGCATGCACTATAAGCCTTTAACCAGAAATTCCCAGCTCAGAAGGGCAGAGTCCAGCCTCTCCTCCCACAAGAGTGCAGACCATGAACCCTCTTAATGTAAAATAACTGGCTTGAAAGCCCAAGTGCTTAAACCAGAATTAATACACTTTTAGAATAACAGACACTGAGCCCTCAATCTGCAGTTCTCAACCTAGAAGGATGTAAGCTACCTGTTCTGCCACAACAGTGCAGACCACTAACCCTCTCAGTGCAAAACAACTAACTGGTCCGAAGCCCAAGTGTTGAAACCAAAAGGCTTAGAATGAGTTACACCAAGCAGTAATAAATACAATTGAGTATTTTTAAGATGATGCAAAAGTAAAATGAAGTAGGTAGAAACACAAGTACAGTAAAAGCAGATGATTTTTTTTTTTTTTTTTATCTGAACAAGTGCTGAGATCAAAGAAACAGATTTGAGTGCTGAAACTAGAAAACTGGCTAGTTATAAGAAAAAAAATAGACAAGCTTCCCTCAAACACAGAAGGGCTTGGGGGCTCAGAAGCCTACAAATAGTCTATACCACTTAACAAGAAAGGCAGGAAATAAACTTAATTTTTTTTTTCTATTTCCCAGATGCTCTCTTTGTATACAGTAGGAGTGCCTGAAATCAGAATATGATCTCACTGCACTCAGTTGAGTGAGCAAATGAGATGGACCCAGAGGCAGGCTGAGGGGTGGGCAGTTTCAATGCCAGTACAAGAATGTGGCTACCCCCACACCTGTAATTACTAGCAAATAACAAAATTCAGCCAACACTAGCTTCAGTTCAAGTTACTGAAGAGCAGAATAACTTCAGTTAAATATTCCTTCAACACTCCTTCATACACAGTTTAAATCAAATTAAATACTGTATTTTTTTTTAAAAAAAGTGCAGATAAAGGTACTTAAATTCTCTTATACGTCCAGTTGAATATAACCAAGTTCTTAGCTGGCCAAAGCTGAGGTTTTAAAGCAGGAATTATTTCACATGCACCAGTTAAATATGCAAGGACAGGAAATCAAAGAATGTGGCTACCCCCACACCTGTAATTACTAGCAAATAACAAAATTCAGCCAACACTAGCTTCAGTTCAAGTTACTGAAGAGCAGAATAACTTCAGTTAAATATTCCTTCAACACTCCTTCATACACAGTTTAAATCAAATTAAATACTGTATTTTTTTTTAAAAAGTGCAGATAAAGGTACTTAAATTCTCTTATACGTCCAGTTGAATATAACCAAGTTCTTAGCTGGCCAAAGCTGAGGTTTTAAAGCAGGAATTATTTCACATGCACCAGTTATTGGTTATGAAATTTTTTTTTTTTATATTTTGGTAAAAAAACTTTGCTAGGGAACATGTCAATGTGCTAAGTAATCCCTCATTTTGAAGACAGTATTAGTACTTATGACAGGGCAAAAGAACTGTGTCTGTATGCCGTACACATGTACAGATATCACAGTTTTGTTTATTCTTGCAGGATTATGAAAATTATACTTTTGCCATAGTTATCATTATGCCCATATATTTACAAGGGAGTATGGTGACAACCATACCTCTCAACCTGGAAACATCAAAAATCTGGACAAGACCCATGAAAAATAGGTACAAATCTGTACGCTGATTAACATAAAATTTGCATACATAATTAAACAATCCCGCCCACTCCAATGGAATTGTAGGATACCAACTTTGAAATGCAAACTGAAGAACAGAACCAAAATATAGCACCAGAGTCCCCCTGCAGCCATTCCAATGTCCCATTATCTGGCTATTTCGCCCCATTTACCATAAACACTAATGTGTGCATACTGCTTTACTTCTACAATGATCATTTGGATTTTATTTTTACACTTTACAATATTGTCTCCCAATGAAAATAGACTCCCAACAAATTCAGTATAAAGCTAATAAAACCTAAAATGAAGAAATGTGTTGAGGACTGTAATAAAGACAATTTGTGAGATTTTCTTAAAGGAGAACTCCAAAAGTAAAATGAAGTAGGTAGAAACACAAGTACAGTAAAAGCAGATGAATTTTTTTTTTTTTTTTTATCTGAACAAGTGCTGAGATCAAAGAAACAGATTTGAGTGCTGAAACCAGAAAACTGGCTAGTTATAAGAAAAAAAACAAGCTAGAAGGCTTCCCTCAAACACAGAAGGGCTTGGGGGCTCAGAAGCCTACAAATAGTCTATACCACTTAACAAGAAAGGCAGGAAATAAGCTTATTTTTTTTTCTTTTTCCCAGATGCTCTCTTTGTACACAGTAGGAGTGCCTGAAATCAGAATATGATCTCACTGCACTCAGTTGAGTGAGCAAATGAGATGGGCCCAGAGGCAGGCTGAGGGGTGGGCAGTTTCAATGCCAGTAAGATTAACACCAAAACAAAAACAGGGAGGGTGGGTGGGAATAACTGAAGAGCAGAATAACTTCAGTTAATTATACATCTAAGATTGACAGCAGTACCTGGCAGGGTAAACTACAGATTTAACTGTGTCTATGATATGTCATGCATGTGGAGACAAATTTCTTTGCAAACTATGTGAGAAGTTGAGTTTAAAAAAAAATAGGTAGGCTTTCCCTTCCTTTGACTCCAATGCAAGGAAATAAAAGTTTTAAAAACTACAAGCAGGTTTCTGGTACATACCTAGTGCTGGAACCATTTTGTAGGGAGAAAAGAAACCTAACAATTGAGTTAAACTGTATGAAAGGGTGGAGTTATCCTTTAAGAAAATCTCACAAATTGTCTTTATTACAGTCCTCAACACATTTCTTCATTTTAGGTTTTATTAGCTTTATACTGAATTTGTTGGGAGTCTATTTTCATTGGGAGACAATATTGTAAAGTGTAAAAATAAAATCCAAATGATCATTGTAGAAGTAAAGCAGTATGCACACATTAGTGTTTATGGTAAATGGGGCGAAATAGCCAGATAATGGGACATTGGAACGGCTGCAGGGGGACTCTGGTGCTATATTTTGGTTCCGTTCTTCAGTTTGCATTTCAAAGTTGGTATCCTACAATTCCATTGGAGTGGGCGGGATTGTTTAATTATGTATGCAAATTTTATGTTAATCAGCGTACAGATTTGTACCTATTTTTCATGGGTCTTGTCCAGATTTTTGATGTTTCCAGGTTGAGAGGTATGGTTGTCACCATACTCCCTTGTAAATATATGGGCATAATGATAACTATGGCAAAAGTATAATTTTCATAATCCTGCAAGAATAAACAAAACTGTGATATCTGTACATGTGTACAGCATACAGACACAGTTCTTTTGTCCTGTCATAAGTACTAATACTGTCTTCAAAATGAGGGATTACTTAGCACATTGACATGTTCCCTAGCAAAGTTTTTTTACCAAAATATATAAAAAAAAAAATTTTCATAACCAAAGTCCTAAACAAACTGTGATATCTTTAAATTTGTACAGCATACAGACACAGTTCTTTTACCATATTGTAAGTACTGATACTGTCTTCAAAGTGAGGGATTATTTAACATGGCGACATCTTCCCTAGCAAAGTTATTTAACAAAATATGAAAATATCATAATTTTCATAATCTAAGTCCTAAACAAATTGTGATATCTGTACGTGTACAACATACAGACATCACTGTGCTTTTACCGTGTTGTAAGTACTAATACTGTCTTCAAATTGAGGGATTACTTAGCACATTGACATGTTTCCTAGCAAAGATATTTACCAAAATATGAAAGAAATCACAATTTTCATAACCTAAGTCATAAACTGTGACATCTGTATATGTGTGCAGCATATAGATACAGGTTTTGACCATCTTGTAAGTGCTTGTACTGTTTTCAAACTAAGGTCTTGCTTAGCATGTTGACATGCTCCCTAGAAAAGTTATTTACCAAAAATATGAAAAAAAATCATAATTTTCATAACCTATGTCATAAACAAACCAATGTGTACAGCATACAGGTACAGTTCTTTTACCATCTTGTAAGTACTAATACTGTCATCAAAAAGAAGGTTTTACTCAGCATGTTGTCATCTTTCCTACCAGAGTTACTCACCAAAATATGAAAAATAATACATTTCATAACCTCATTCATAAACAAAATGTGATATCTGTATATAGCCAACACTATATACTGAATGTGTGATACAGGAATCTATTATGCACTATGGTGTTCAGTTGCAATAGTTCACAAAAGTATGAACCATATAACCACAATGGATACCTTCATTTATATCTTGCAGTACAAACAATTAGGAAAAAGAAAACAAAGAAATGGGGGCAAAAAGACTTCTACATAACTCCACATATACAGAACCCAAAATCTGCCATGTGCATTCATCAATGTGATAACGACTTTGAGTAGTGTGAATAACAGTGGCAGCTGCATGAGGGTTTTACCTGACAAGTGATAATGACTCAGTGTTATTCTGTAAGTGCACATATTGTCAATTAATAATGTGATAATGACTTACATTTCACTGCTAAAAGGGTCTGCGTGTTCAGTCAAAGGTGATAATCGCTACACATAACCTATTAAGCAGACATTCATTACATTCCTGGTACAGGTGTAATGTAAGATTGAGTCATTACCATCTCTCAGTAAAATACAGTATATATTTTATATTACTAAGCCTTTCCCCTCACCTAAACTCTACACATGACTGATTGTAAGAATTGATAAGACTGTATATTACTGGAATGAGCTGGAAGTAACTGGAATGAATGCCTATCTGTTGTTTAACCAGGACTGTGCCAGTCTCTCCTTTATGGGTCACATCTTCTTGTACTTTTCAGAATGACTACTGATGCTGTAGTTTAGCCAGAAATATTGTCCAGAACATATCATTGCTTCGTGCCAGAATTAGTGTGCGAGTAATAACATTTATCTCTGAGTCATCTTGGTGATTAGAATCAGGCACAGAAAGTCAGAAATATCTAAACTATCTTATAGGTTCATAGGTGTGTACTAGGCTAATGACCAGATCGGCCTTATAAAGCCTAGCCATGCACCCCAAATCTCTGACAAGTTTTGATACCCTTGATAATTGTAAGCATGGTTGATCCATGTAAGAATTATTGCAAAAGTAATAATATTTATCTCACTGAACTATCCCTCTAATTAGGGGATTGAATTCAATAAATAATGACATGCATTTGAATTTCAGACTTTATTACCTTGAGAAAATTCATGCTGACAACAGAAATATTGTTATCTAACTAATTTTATAAGTTTATAAGAGCAATACGTAATATCTATTCCTATTTTTGAGCCTTCCCACCTTTATTTTAGGCTTTGTCCAGATTTCTTGAGCATCTTTACTGCTGCAGCCAGTGTATTGTTAACCCATGCTGGTGGACACATTCAGACAGCACTTGCAGGATATACTGGATAAAATGAGACAACATGAATTGATGCTAATAATGGTTAACCTAAAAGCACATGTTAGCACTGAGAACAGGATATGAGGGCTGTCTGTGGCTACATTTATGGGGCACCAGAAATGAAGGAGATAGCATTCTAGTATTTTGCATAGCAAATGGCTTGATGGCAGCCACACATGGTTCAGTAAGAGTGATAGCCATAAGATCACAGTGGCCAACATGCAACTCAGGTAGCCTTCCTCCTAGTAAGGAAAGGCACTGAGGTGAAATCAGTGATTGCAAAGTTATTTCCAGGGAAACCGTCATCTCACAGCATAAATGACTGGTTGCCACAATCAGCTGCAAGCAGCAGTTAAAAAAGACTCTGTGGTCAGCAGAAGACCAGGACGTTGACTGGTGAGAAAGCTAAAGAGTTCAAGGAATCACTCAGGTGTCTCTAGAGGAAACAGGTGCCGATGAAGAAGAATGGCAGTGCCTCAAAAGAGCATGAGTGAGGACTATAGAAAAGATATGCAGCTGAGTCTGGTACAGAAATAAGGTACATAAGGAAAGCTGATGGTGGAATGAAGAAAGCCAGGAGCTCATCCAAAGAAAGAAAGGACTGCATGAAAAAGAAATGATGGACCAGGCAAAGAAGAAAGATTGGCTAACAAAGAGACTAAGAGAGTAGTTCTAATAGCAAAGAACAGGGCATCGGAGGCACTCTGAGGTTCTGAAAAGTGACTCAGTAGCTGGTACAAAGATACTATATCAGGTTGCAAGATAAAAGGTCACTAAAAGCCCCATTCCACAAATTCAAAGTGCCAAAGAACTTGTCACCAAACCAAGAATCAGTCAATATTGTGTTCAAAGCTATTAAAAATATCCAACTGTTTAATAAATCCATCCATCCTCAACTCCTTTTTCCCATTTTGCACATGGGGTCAGGGTATCACTCCAACAGTGACAATAATCTCGAGCCAAGGTGTACACCACCAGGTGGCTAGCCCTGCCATGGACTGTTTAATAAATAGGTGAATAAATCTCCCCTATTTATTAACTGTTTTATAAATAGGCAAGATTTTTTCCAGTGCTTCCCAGTCCTATAGAGAGAGATATTTCTTTCTTTTTAATAAACCATCCTTACTGTCAGTTTTTATTAACCAATGCCATTTTGAGTGTCATTTATGTGGTTCAAGAATTTTATACCCCCACTTGCCTGTGTTGATGCATCTCTTGAGCACATCTGCTCAGATTACCAATAACTGATAATATTCAAAGTTAGATTTTTTTGAAGCTTTATTCATAACTCAAGCTCCTTAAAGATCAAGGGGATGTGTGGTCAAAAGGTACATTTGTGCTCGTCTTGGCTGCAGCCCTAGTAGCTACCAGTGACCACCAGCTAGTAAAAGGGTAGTTAGTGCTTGTCATTATGGTACTCTTGGTAGTTACTAGTGAACATCAGCTGGTAAGAAAATAGTCAGTGGTTATTACTAAGGTAGTCCTGGTAGTTACTGGAGAACATCAGCTGGTAAAAAGCTAATCAGTGTTTCTAATTGTGGTAGCCTTAATAATTACTAGAGAGCATCAACTTGTAAAAAAGTAGTTAGGGATTACACCCCTTGTAGTTACTAGTGAGCATCAAATAGTAAAATGAGAGTCAGTGCTTTTCTTGGTGGTAGCCTTAGTAGTGACTAGTGACCACCAGTTGGTAAAAAGGTAGTCAGTGCTTGGCATGGTGGTAGCCTTGGCAGATACTATCAATGGTGAAGGAAACATTTAAAGAAAGAAGCCTTCAAATTAATGCTGGGGTTTGGAGATGGGAGTCCCACAGATGACCAGTAATATGAATAGACCAGAAAGACAGCAGTTGTGGCAGTCTCAGAAGTAAAGACCTAATTCTGGGATGAGTTTGTTGTGGCCATGGAGAATGACTTTTAGATAGCCTTAAAGAAGTTCTGATAAGCAAGTCAGCAGCTCAGTAAGGGATGCAGAACACTGCCCATGCTGTTCTCTGTAACAGTGGAGAATGCTGACTTTGAGTAGGAATTCCAAGAAGTAGAATAAACTCTATGAGCATGTCCTAAATCTGGAGAGTATGTCCTCATACGTGCAGGCAGTGCTAGAAGCAAGTGGTGGGATTGGATCCAGTGCTGCTACTGAGTAAACTGTAGTAGTTAATTAGTTCCAGTGTACCAATGCTGTAGGAGCAAACAAGGTCAGGATAGAAATGGTGATGGTACTGGATACTGTTGCAGTGTCGTAACTAATGAGATTTTACAGTGTTGTGTGAAAGGTGAAGACAATACCGCTAGACTGGCAAGCTGGGATGTGGTCCACTTTTTCAAACACTGGGGCAAAAGAGTATGTTACAGTTATAGAGAAGCCATACTTCTTAACTGCCCAGAGGAAGCATACACCAGCAGCTGACTTTGTCAGGAAATTTATCTTTTGATTCAGGTGAAGTGATGAGAATTCCTTCCTGGCAGTGGAAAAGTGAAACAACTATTTATTCTTCTCTTGCAGAAATACCGAAGCAGTTGTTGTGCAATTATGCCAGTACTGCCAACTTGTGTTTTGTAAACCAGGAGAAAACATATGACTGCATATCCTCGAATGTCTTGCTTGAGGTACTTTAACACTGAAAGGCTCAAATGTTCCTGCATTTGAGGAGTGAGAGCTACACCTGTGTTCTCAGCATTAATTCAGATATATTCAGAGTGAGTTTAGGACTGCAACAAGGGTGTGTTTCATCTTCATTAGTTTCATGGTTTTCAAGCACAGAATGACAGAGGAGCCCAAAGTCTGGATAGTGTCCACTCTGAGGACATGATAATTGTATTTTAATAGTCTGCAGTTTCTTTGTCACAAGTGACTTTGATTTCCAACGTGCACTGGATCAGTTCAATGCTGATACTGAAGTGGCTGGGAAGAAAATCAACACCTCCAAATCCAGGGTCATGTTATTTTTTTTTCCCCAGGAAAGAGTGCACTGCTCTATGTAGGTGAGGAGTTTAAGTATGAATTATGACGTGATGGCATTGCAGCAGACTACAGTGAGGAGTTCAGGACAGAATCACAGGACCCCCTCTCCCTTTATAGTAGGCTCTAGGCTATCTGCCCGAGGGCATTAGCCTCTAGAGCTTGTGGCTTTACGCCACCCACCCCCCTTTAGTGGGGGGAACTACCCTATATTTTTGCTGTGCCTCTGTCGAGAGTGACACTGAGGTAATCCCTGGGGTATATCTGCATTGGCCTGGCCTGCTGCCCAGCTCGGTCAGATACATTCGAATGGGGGGCATTGTACTCAATCAATGGTGATTGTGATGATGATGAAAAGGAGACTATGACCCTTGATCTCCTAGATGAGAATCCCTTCATGATAAGGTGGGCAATGTAGAAGGTCTTCCTAACTACTTTAGCTACATGGGTGTCCCCCAGCTTCTCAGTGGATTTGCCACCCTGGATTGGTGCCTATAAGGGTAACCTTTCCCGAAAAGGTATGACTATACATTTTGGCATTTAACTTAGGCCGTAGCTCTGGCACCAAGCAGTTGTATCACCAATGTTCTGAATCTTCTGAAGGATATCTGTGTCAGATTTGTTTTCTCTATAGGTTTGCAGTTTGCAGTCATCTGCAAACTTTGTCAACCCTCCTCCTCCTGTGTTTGCTTTCGGAAGAAGTAGATGCCAAACAGTGGAGCCCCAGGACTGACCCTGTGGCAGGCTTTGAGTCTGACATGGCTGCCAGCCTGACCCTGACTGTGGTTCTGTCCAGCAGCCAGTTTTTGCAACCCATCTTGTGATGTATGGGTTGACATTTTGATGAGTTTTTTTTGATAATGAAGTGGGGTATTGTATGTAAGGCCTTAGCCAGGTCCAGGTAGGCTGTATGGACTGCCTTTCCCCTCATCAATGGCTTTGGTGACTGTTCGAAAAAGTCAACTCTGCCTGACAAAAAGCCAAACTGGGTTGGATCCAAAGTCTGCAAATTCCCTATGTCTTTATTTATGAGGTCCATTATGATCCTCTCCTGGCTTTGGCTTAAGGCTTTGTCAAGCTAATGGGTAATATTTCAGGGGGGTGGTGGGCACCGCGCTTTGAAGTGGTACCACAGTTGCAGTGCGCCACTCACTGAGTACGTATCCAGAGGTAAGACTTTGATTATACAGCTGTCCTAGCTGTAGGTTTAATTCCTCATTGAGTTCATGGAGCACACAGCCGGGGCACCATCAGGTCCCATGGATGCTGTGTTTTTTGGAGGAGCAGTTCTCACTTGGGCGCTGGGAGATGTTGGGGGGGGCTGCATCCGTTGGGTATAGATATCTCTCGGTTGGGGGGGGGAGAAGTTTGCTCATTTTGAACTAGCTCTGAGCATATCTGGGGAGTTTCTCCCAGGTTTCTAACATAGCTAAAGAAGGCCTTATGATTGTCTTTTCTTCTCTTCTTTTTTTCTCTTTTCTCGAAATTTTTTGGATGATTTTTTGAGAGCTCTTTTTTTTTACTTATAGATCAAAGTGTGTCTACTTTTTTAGGATTTTTGCTGCTTTACTACTTAATGTACATCTCACTCCTCAGCTATGGTCAGTGGTTAGGTGGTTAGGAGCCTTTGGCAGTGGATGAAAGGATGAGATCAAGAACACCAGTAGCAGATACTGTGTTCATTTGCAGGGCAGCAGTCTGGCTGTCCATCATGGAGTAAGGAGCCTGGCTATCTGCAAAGACATCATTGTAAATCCATTCCTCATCTGGAATGAGAGGATTCAGGTGAGATGCTCTGGAC
Organism: Protopterus annectens; assembly: GCF_019279795.1. Lineage (NCBI taxonomy): Eukaryota > Metazoa > Chordata > Ceratodontiformes > Protopteridae > Protopterus > Protopterus annectens. The sequence continues at coordinate 1,218,036,516 of NC_056735.1, forward strand.
ACCTAGAGAGGATGACCCTTTGGTACCTTTCTTGGGAAGTATACTACATGTGGTGCTCTGGAAGGTGACCCCCCCAGGCAGTGTCAGAACATATTGTAGAGGTTGTATCTCTTATTGTGCTTGGGAATGCTAGAGCATCTCAAAAGATGAGCTGGAGACTGTTGCTAAGAATACAGAAGTCTTGGCTCAGCTTAATACCATTATGATTCACAAGTAGAACAGGGGTTAACAAAATATCTGGATCTATATTTCCACACCCATCACCATTTTCATATATCCTATGATATTTTATGTCTCACTGGATTCTTTTTTTTTCCATCCATTTGAAAGGTGAACTCCATAGATTAGCAGTCCTGTCTTTGAAAAAAATATGTAATCATATCTACAGAGGAATGTGTGCTCACAGTCTGAAGTCTGTGCTTTCTTCTTTTTCCTGACCATTTTTATCAAGATAATCCCGATTATGATCTTTCACTTATACTCTATATCCTATGTATTCTTTCTTCACACAAAAGGAGACCTAACTGTAAACTTAACTTCATATCTTTTTCCTTTTGTCCCATACTGTTCTAGCAACACTCCGCTGAAATAATTTCATTTGTTGAATATCCCTTTCTTTAAATGTTGCACTCTGTATGTTAACTTACTATTGTCTGCTACATTGCTATCAGTAATTGTTTAATTTCTGAATCTTAGACTACAGACAAATATGTAATTAAGTTTTGCTGCATGTTCCACATTTTGCTGTTAATTTAATCTAGGTAAATTAGTTATCCCCCATTTCTCTTGGTACTGCTCGTCTTATGACTATACTCCAACATAATAATGCAATTTATGGTTATTGTGCCCAGATGTAGATCATTTGTTTCCATTAAATCCCTCTTACCATCATTCTGCCTTTTTATTCAGAGCTGTGAGGTTAAGGTCATAGTAGTAGTAATCACTTTCTGTCTCTCTCCTTGTTTGAGTAGGGAAAAAAAAAAAGCGTAACTGCAACTGGAAATACGGAAACAGTTTCGGTATTCAGCTTTTATGGAACTAGCTCTTACAAACCAGGACAAAAAAACTCTAACATTGTAATACTTGCCATTGCTGACTGTAATTTTCAGTGATTTACCACAAAAGGAAAGCAAAAATCTGAAGCAAAGTCAGGGACATCTGACAGAATTAATGACTGTTTTCAACTAGTGGTAGTTGTATAGTCACCCATCAGTCTAATTTGTTAAAATTACTTAACTTGCTGCTATTTTTTAGCAAATCAAAGGTCTGAAGAAATCAAATAAAACAGTGTAGAGTTGGACATCACTGAACTTGCTGTACTCAGCTAAGACCTTTAGACAGACTATTACATATATGAAGTACAGAGTGCCCGATTCTGTAGTGTTTTTATTTTTTTGATTTGTTAAAACGCTGTAGCTAAAATTACAGTTCTAAGAGTCAGGATGTTCAGGATTTGTAAATGACCATGTATAGGAAAGAAAAGATTGTAGAACTGGCATGCCGTAACTTATGCTCCACGTATGACTGCATTTTTAAATGTCAGATTGCACAAACAAGTATGGATACTTTATAAGCAAGTGTGATATTGTGGAATGAAAGGATAAAAACTGCATGTTTCTCAGAGGGAAATGGGAGTACAAACGTGACTGGAACAGGATCATTTTGGGTAAGCTGACACAGGAAGGAGATTGGTAATGACGCAACACTGTAGGTGTTACTGATAGCAAAAATGTTGACTTCCCCTACAAACTAAATTTTGTTCCAAATTTAGAACACTGGGAATTTTTCCTTTTAACACAAGTGACTGGCTCACATTCTGTGTAAATAGATAAGCGTAAAAAGAACTCACGCTACAATGATTATGACTGTATATTGCAATAATATAGCACTTCCTAAGGAAGCAAAAACTGAAAAACAATACAAAACTGTACAAAAGTACATTTACTGGAGGGTCCTTGACGATTTCTAACCAGGCAAAATAATTTCTATTTTTCAAACAGATTGTTTGGGTCAGTACTCACACAAAATATATAACAAGGTTTAAATTTATGAAGCACTGCAAGTGCAAGAAAAGACAAAGTGGAGCAATTTTAAAGTGAGAGACGTGCATAGATAATTGTGTTTCTGTGAGTCCAAGAAAATGCATGATGCACAGCAAGCCGATTTTCTCAAAAAATTAAAATATGCCCATCTGGCAACTCCACGCTGAAAAATAAGTTGAGAAGGTAACTGACAAAGTCCAGGTAATTTTCAAATTATTTTTTAACAGTGGAGGTAAAATATGAAAATAAATGTATCTGCATTTGTGGAAGGCACTCGGGAGTAACAGCATACAGTTCCTAGCGCCTGAGAGATTGCTCAGATGTAAGCACAGAGGCACCATGTGACTGTGCTCGGAGTTAATGAGTTAACACCATACCTACCCATCCCTTCTGCATCCCCTCTTTTCTCTTCACCAACATGCCTATTGAAATCTGCTGCAATAACCATTCTCTCACCCTTGGGTACAGTCATCACCACTTCAACCAACTCACTCCAAAATGTTTCTTTTCTCATCCATCACACACCCAACTTGCGAAGCATATGCACTAACAACATTCATCATTACACCATCAGTTTCTAGCTTCATAAGCATCACTCTGCCAACACTCTTCATCTACAAAAACACTCTTGGCATACTTTTCCTTCAGAATAACCCCTACACCATTTCTCCTCCCATCCTCACCATGATAGAACAATTGATACACCTAGCCTTACCCCCTTCCATCTGGTCTCTTGCACACAAAATATATCAACCTTTCTTCTGTCCATCATATCAGCTTGCTCTGTCCCCATACCAGTCATACTGCCGACATTAAAAGTTCCTATCCTCACTACCACACTCCTAGCCTTTCTCCTCTCTTCCTGCCATATGAGTGTCGGACATCCTCCAGGGATTGTCTGTGAATGCAAATGCTACTGTGCTATCAAATGACTTAAGTATGTTACAGCAATATTAAGAAAGTGTCACTAATTTTGGCCCATCGTCACCCGTATATATGTGTGGCGCCCTCCACATGTCCTGCACTAACAGGTTGAAAGGAATGACAGAGCAGCAAAAGTGTCAATACAGTGTGCCATACTGACATAGAACAGAAATGTATATCAGGTACTACAGTGCACATGTATGTATGAGTAGGTGTACCTGGCAACCTCATAACAACAGACATGGGATGCAAAATGTCAGGTAAATAAGCTGTACATGTTGTACACATGTGTAATCTTAGTTTCTGTGCATCCAACAGAGTTAGATTTCTACAGATACTGGTTGTTGCGTTGCCCTGACACAGACATGAGTACTGGAATAAGCATGATTATCAGGTTGAAATTGGAGAGGTGTTCAACTGTGTTATGACCTTGTGTCCATGTGTACTACAAATGGCTATATGACCACCTAGATAGCTTTATGGACTCAGCAATACCTTACTTATAAAACCTGCCTCCACCAAGGTAGAGTAATCTCCTTTGCTGGACAGCAGCAATACACAAACCACATAATTGGTTGCTATATTGGCTGTACAGGGCAAAATAGAAGCAAGCACCAACTTGGCAGCAAGTCAGTCTTTGTCTGAATGAGCATATAAGGTCACAGGTGGATAACTGTAAGGCTAACTATGAATACAAATTGGACACATCCACCAAGGGCAATCACAAGGCTGTCTTCACATATGTTTGGAATCTCAGAGGCAACAACTCAGCCCACCCTGTAATGGTGGTCAATCACACCACATACACACACACCATAGCTGTAGCCAACCTTCTGCAGACAGGTTTAGGGCAAACATCACCCCCCCCTAGGTCACCATCAGTATAGTTGGATATACACAGTACCCACACCCCTCCCCTCATCAGGGAGCAGGTGCATACTGCCTAATCAAAGTCAACAAAAGGAAGTCTTCATGGGACCTGATAACATTCCTGTATGCATCCTACATGAACTCAGGCATATGCTTCCAGCTCCATTACACAGTGTATGCAAGCAAAGCCAGAGCACCATTGACATCCCATCTGCAAGTAAGATGGTTGCTTTCATCCCTGTACACAAATGTTAATGATGAATGGTAGTATATGCAATGTACTGGCTCTAATTGGAGGGAACATGACACATCAGGACCAGGAGTGTAATTCAGGTTCATACTGTGCTGATAGGTGACAGGGGTATGATGTGGTTGTAAGTAGTGGATAAAATGTTGATGTGCTGGCTCTGTAAATAACTTTGGGCAATGTCTGACATCCTGTGATGTGTTTCCCTGTTTATGTCTTCCAGGTGGCATGGAGCGGCAGCCAGCATATACTGCAGATGAAAATGCAGCCATCACCGATGCCATAATCCAGCACCATGGGATGATTTTTGACCATAACTGACAAAATCTACAGGAGTGGACTGCCCTGTGGGATGACCTTGTCCACACAGTTAACACCTAGGGCCACCATGGCCGCACATATGATCAGGTCAGGCATCGGGAAACTGACCTGATACATTGTGCCTGGCAAAGGGCTGCTGCTGTGGACAGGGACCATACTACCAGCCACACAAACCCCACTTGCAGCAACAGAGGAGCTCCATGCCAACCTTAGAGCAGCCTCCACACAACAGCCAACTCAAGAAACACAAGTCATGGAGGTGGGTGGCCCCCAGGCAACAGGCGAGGAGTGTCCAGGTAAGGCCACAGTGCACATCGATTTAATCATGTAGCAGTCATACTTTGTTTTATAGATTATCTAGATCCATATGTCAGATTAAACTGCATTTGTGGGTGGAGTTTAATAATGCACACAAGTGCACATCTATGGTGAAGTGCAGCAAATTGTGTACTATCTGAGCTTGTACTGTACATGTGCAGAAACGTAGCATTAATCTTGTACCAGTTGCCAAATGTGAGTCTACTGAAAATACCTCTCCCCCACAACTACATAGGTACCTCTGGTCTGGATGTGGGACAGCAGCCTGAAGCCAGTGAGTATGGGATTTTCCTCTTATGGCTCACCAGTACTCCAGGCACGTTAAGGCAATGCATGTGACCATGCACACAACTGTTACTCTCAGCCACTTTGCAATATCTGCATGTTTGCTTGTGGTGGGGTTAACTGCATTGCATCACAGTGGTCATCACAGGGGCCTATTTGCAGGAGATGTTACATATCTGTGGCATACCTCACAACCTGTCGTTGCAAGAAATCTGGACAAGGACTGCCAAAATGGGGGAGCAAAGTCCCAAAACTAGGGGCATATTTTATAAAATAGTGTTATATAGTGCATATAAATGGTGCACACACACCTGTTAGAATGCCAGGTATTTGTGATATACAAAAATGAGAGCACAATAAATCATTTCTGAACCCCTCCAACCTTTCATGTGACCAATACAATTCAATTGTAAAACAAACAAATCTGTTAGGGGAACAATTATGACACAAAATGTACAAGAAGCTAGATTCGTACATGTGCACAGGCTGAATCTAATACTGTGTTGAAGCAGCTTTTGATATAATTACAGCATTACTTCTTCTTGGGTACACACCTGCCATCAATTACAGAGACTCTTTGATTACCAGCAAATAATGTTCAGCTGTCCTACCAGGATTATCCTAACATTTACTCAGTTGCCTGCTACAGCAACAGCCATAGTTCGCATAGAGTTTACAAAGCAGCAATGGGATCTCATTTGTGAAAGGTTTCGGGCCAGAGAAGGGTACATACACATTTCCACAGCATTGCAGATACCATGGAACATAGTGAAGACAATCATCAAATGGTGGTGAAAATATGGGGCAACAGTGACATTGCAAAGAACTGGACATCCCTCCAAATGTATGGAAAAGACAAGACCCAAGCTGGTCAGGGAGGCTGCCAGGAGACCTACAGCAACACTACAGGAGTTGCAGAAATTTGTAGCAAGTATGGTTGTGTACTACATATGACAACAATCTCCCGTATTCTCCACACATGTGGCCTATGGGGTAGGGTTGGAAGATGGAAGCCTTTTCTCACACAGAACAACATCCAGGTCTGGTGAATTTCTCAAGAAAAATACATCCGGTCTCCCAAAAGCATGTGGGGAAATGTGTTATGGTGTAATGAGACCAATGTTGCAATTTTTGGCCACAATACCAAAAGGTTTGTTTGGCACAAAAACAACACTGTGCATCACCAAAAGAACACCATCCACATGGTGAAGCATGGTGATGGCAGTGTCCTGCTTTGGGGTTGCTGTTCATAAACTGGAAGTGGGTCTTTAGCCAAGGTGGAGAGGATTAGGAACAGTTCCAAATACCAGTCCCTTTTGGCCCAAAATCTTCATGTGTCTGCTAGAAAGCTGTAGATGGAGAGGAATTACACTTTTCCACATGACAATGACCAAAACCATGCATTCAAATCCAAAAAAGAATGTCTTCCCCAGAAGACAATCAACATTTTGGAATGACCCAGCCACAGTCCACACCTACATCCAATAGAAAATTTGTGGGGTGCCCCAAGGAGGACTGTGCAAAAGAGATGCCCTCGCAATCTGACAGAGTTGGAGGGCTTCTGCAAGGGAGAGTATACAAGTATATCTAAGTCGAGATGTGCCATGCTGATACATACCTTCCCAAGAGGATTGACTGTTATGAAATCAAAAGGTGCTTTAACAAAGTATTAGTTTAAGGCTGTGCACAGTCATGCAGTCAGCCTATTGTATGTATTTCATCTTCTGTATGTTACCCCTAACCAATGTGTTTGCTCTTCGATTGGATTGCACAGGTTATAGGTCACATTAAAGGTGGGAAATGTTATCACATGATTTCTGTGATCTCACATGTGGTTGTATATTGGAGAAACCTGGCATGTTAACAGGTGTGTCTACACTTATAATATCCACTGTACGTTTAGAAGGTTGTTAGCGTAACCATTGTAAAAGTAGTTGACTGACTGCTGACCAGTCACAAGTGGAGTCCCACAGGGTTCGGTCCTTGGTCCTCTCCTATTTGGTATCTACTTCTCTGGAGTCCAGGCCTACAAGAAGGGACTCTGTCTGACAAAGTTCACAAATGATTGCAAGTTGGGAGCTATTATTAACTCCCCAAGTGATGTTGAAATCCTACAGAAAGGCCTCACTGAGACCAATGACTGGTGTCAGAACCATGGCCTTAAGCTCAATGCCAAAAATGTGTCATCATCCCCTTTGGGAAAAACATTTCCTATGAATTACCACATTGATTGTAGTCCACTGAACACAGAAGGTGTTATAAGAGATCTGGGAACACAGGTTGACAGCAGCCTCTCTTTTGACCACCACATTGCCACTGTTGTCAGAAAGTTCTTCTATGTGGCACGTCTCATTACTAATGGTTTTGCATCCAGGAAGAAAGAGGTTATTGTCTCCCTCTACTCTTCCCTCATTAGGCCAGTCATCAAGTACAATGCCCCATTTGGCATGTACCTCACTGGACACTTGCAACAACTGGAGAGGCCACAAAAGTACCTCACAAAGAGGATCCTAGACCTTAAACATCTGTCCTATATGAACAGACTCAAAAAACCCCAACTATTCTCTGTCTCATATTGCCTAATTAGAGGCGATCTCTGCTTGACTTACAAAGCCATGTCTGACCCAGCTCTGTTAGAAATGCTACAGCTAAAGAAATACAAATCCCTGCACACCACACACTCCAGAGACCTCAATTTCATTACCACAATCAAAAGAATGTGCTGGAGGGACAGGTTCATAAACCAGAGACTGCTCGTGCTATGAAATAGACTTCCTATACATGTCAAACAGAGCATCTCACTGGCCCTCTTCAAGAGAAATCTTGATGAGTGGATGGGAAATAGAAAATTCACCCCGGGGATCACTCCAGTGGCTCTACTCGACAGAGGCACTGGGAACTAAGGTTGGGTGGCACGATGCCTGGGTAATCCTATGGGTTAGGCTTGTAAAGGCTCCAGGGCCATTAGCCTAGTACACAACTATGAACCTATGAGCATATGTACTGCAGGTTTTGAAGTGTGAAACTCAAACTGTGTCATTAATTAGTGACACCAGTCTTCAGATCATCACAGTAACGTGTCAGACAAACACAGGATTTATGACGAACAGACCAGAAATATGAGCATGTAGACATTCAACACTCTGCACAGTTGAGAGGTATGTTCTGTAGGAGTTGCCACTGTGCTATACAAGTGAACAGCAATTATGTGTACATGGGTGCAATATGTGCTACTTGATGGTCCATCACCTACTAACACTACTCACGTATCACAGAGGTGTATATAAGTAGTAACATTAAGTTGAAAGGGCTGCACTACATGATGTTGATGGCCTGTCCAGGGTGTTTATGTAGTGGTCTGACTGTGTTGTGAATTTCACCAGTTGGCTATTGTGAGGTCTGTGTAATGCCTGTCTGCCACCTCACCTCTGTGTGTGTGTGTGTGTGTGTGTGTGTGTGTGTGTGTGTGTGTGTGTGTGTGTGTGTGTGTGTGTGTGTGTGTGTGTGTGTGTGTGTGTTCATAGCAACAAACATAGTGCAGGTATTAATTTACATATGTTGTCTTCCCCCCCACCCCACAGGTGGATATGGTGGTCGTGGTCCCTCCCTCTCAGAATCTGATGTCAGTATCTCTGCAGAATCTGACAATGATGATGGTCATAGTCAGGCACAGGTGGGGTTGTTAGGGGCTGAATCTGTGCCATCGGTTGGCATCCCAAAATCATTCACAATATCCCCGCATGCAGTCACAATGCCCACACATGCTCCATCCCCAGCAGCCACAGATGACTGACAGTTGGCAGGTGGTGGCATGGAACAAGGCTAGCATGGTGTCTATGGCAGGTGTGAGTGTAGACACTGGCCGTACCCAGAGTGCAGGTGAGGTCCCACACAGGCTGATGGACAGGGGTGCTTGCAGGTGGACAGCTGCTTGTCAAACTGCTGTCACATGTGCCACAGCAGGTGCCACCAGATGCATGCTTTGGGCTACCATGGATGCGCAGGCATGTAGTAAATGCAACACCAGACACTCAGGGTGTTGGTTGCAATTCTTCCTTATTTACATGGCAACATACATACCCTTATTGAGGCCACACATCAAAATACTGAGGTCATGAATAGCCATTGGGGTGAAACCTTGGCAATCCTCGACCGTGGCATGTCTATACTAGAGTGTGGTGAAAGATGGGCATTGGTCATGTGGACCTAGGTCAGCACCAACATCAGCTGAAAGTCTACAGGGCCATGCACCTTCACACTCCTGTAGTGGCAGTGACACCAGCACTAGCAAAGGGGGGGGTTGCTGTCCACATCACAACAGAGCAAACCATGGGCACATGGTCCTGGAAAGTCATGTCAGGGACACGGCTCCAGTGACAGCAGTCACCATCAGGAAACAGTACTGCATCTGGCCTTGGGCTTGGTGGTGCCAGTGAGACCCGTGGCTGGACCACTTCATGTTCGTTGCTGGAGATGGTGAACTGGACACCCTGTCATGTACAGTCCACAGCTGTCCAACATAGCCCTGTGTAGGGCAGCCACATGGTGTGACTGTGTGCATACACACACACGCACACATCTGTATCACAGGCAGGTCACCTCCAGACACACACACAGCACCTCTGCATAGCCCATCTATAGAATATCCCTACACACACACACACACACACACACACACACACACACACACACACACACACACACACTCACACAAGATGTCAACCGTATGGACCAGCCTAAGCCTCTGGCAAACCCACATCATACCCTGTGCATATGTTGATACCTGTGACACATCCCTGTCATCCATACCATTGATGCAAAGACATGCTAATATGGGTCTGATTCACATGCTGAATATAGTAAAGTGTAGCTATGTAATACTGTTTAAGGCGTTGTCTACTTGCATTTGTTATGGGTAGACATAAAGGTGTATTTACCTTATTAGCCATGATGCATTACTGCTGTTAGTAACACTGACTAAATGTAGTCTGACATGCTGTATTCCATTTGTGTTCCAAGTGTCTGGGTGTCTGCAGGCTGTGGCCCTGCAGACATTACCAACATGAAGTATGGCAGAATGGAAATACACCAACCATTTTATAGCCAAGGAACAGCTTTATATGTACATTTACCAGGTGTATATGCATGCAACAGTGTGTAAAGAACACTGTTGTCAGACAGTGTGACCTTGCATACATACCCCTTGTCACAGACAGATAACATTCAGACATGTCATCTCAGTGTTGTGTAGTACCACAGGGTCATACATACAGAACAGGCTACTGGAGTACTGTCAGTACATCCCTCACAAGCTTAGCCATTAGATTGACCACAAAAGATTGACCTGTCAGCACCTGTTGCCCCTACCATTTCTTTCCCATACACTCAACCCTGATGCAGTTGGTGAGGGCATGCATGGTACTGTGTATGACAACTTTGTGGTATGTATTCCTGAGTTCACAGGGTGGAACAGGGAGACAAAATGGTATATCCTTCACATACACACAGAAAGACTGGCACAGGGGATGTGCATAGAGTAACACAAACACAGCTGGCAATAGACAGATTACTAAACCTACATATCCACTTTAATGTACTATAGTGCTACATACATGTGACATGCCTCACTTAGATTATATGCATTAGAACATAAGCCCACTACCTCTTGTTGTAAATGCCTTCATAGATAGTGAGATAACCCACCAGATATAGCAACTGGAGTCCTTTATTGCTCCCACAAACCTGGACAAATGATAGGGTAACAGACATATCAACATGATGTTTCAGTCACATATGATATCTGATGCTGGCATGTGTGTCACTACACTAACTGTGACCTATTTGGCAACAATATCACATACATGGCCATTGTTAGCAGACACAGACCACAAAGAGGTTGCAAACATCTGGACATTCCATAGACATCTGTACAGATGACTGGTATGGCCTGTAAATGGTTTAACATGCCACATGTGAGGCAGATGCCTTTAACACCCTATATAAAGTAATTCCATCATTAGGTGTGTGTGTTTGGGTGAGAACCATATCCTGTGTGGGTTATCTCATTTTGATGTGTGTACCATCCACGGTTGCCACAATTGGGATTAAAACTCCTACCTATCTAGTTATTTCTATTGTAGTGTTACGCAGTTATCAGATGCTCCATGGAGCTTACATGATTTCACCTTGTCCAAAGGTACTTCTAAGGAGAATGACTTCCACAGGCCATATAAAGTGGGGTGATGGGAAGTGTACAGGGTGGTGTACACACACACACACACACACACACACACACACACACACACACACACACACACAGCTGTCAGTATTGAGATTAGAACCCCTACCTATCTAGTTATTTCTATTGTTTTTTACACAGTTATCAGATGCATCACAGAGCTTATATAATTTCACCTTGTCCCAAGGAATTTCTAAGGTCAATGACATCAGCAGGCCTTGAACAGTAGGGTGATAGGAAGTGTAGAGGGTGGTACACAACACAAAATGGTATAAACCACATACACACACACACACACACACACACACACACACACACACACACACACACACACACATGCCAGTATTGAGATTAGAACCCCTGCCTATCTAGTTATTTTTACTATAGTGTTACGCAGTTATCACATGTGCTACAGAGCATACTGGGCTGACAACTGGCCAAAGGTGCTGATAATGGGAATGACAGCAGGCCTGATAAAGTAGGGCACTGGGTGGAAAACTTCAAAATACTTCTTCCTACAAACATACACCACACTTATACACCCACACAGACATTTGCCGAATCTGAGAGTAGAACCCTTGCCTATCTAGTTATTTGTACTACAGTATTTGACAGATGTTCTTCGTGTTTCACTGTTTTAGTCATCACACTTGGGTTATCTGCCTGCAGGTAGTCCTCATTCGATCAGAATACCAGAGTCTTGGGATTTCTGCGTCGGATGCTGTTGCCTCTTCCTTGATGTCAGGTCATCAGGGGTATAAAACGTGCAGCTGATGCCATTACATCAGCTTTTTTTGCTGCTCAGGAGCCCGCAGCAGAAGCAATTCGCAAGTGCCGGTCAGCCGCTACCTGAAATCGTTTTTCGAGTTTCAACCCTGAAGTCTTCTAAAGCTAAGTACCCCATTGGGGATTCTTTTTTCTTGCTCTAACCAATGTCGGAAAAAGTTAACAATTGTCTTGCCTGTGGAAAGCAAATACCTCACAGAGATTTTCATTCCTACTGCATCACCTGTTTAGGCCCTGACCTCAGTGTTTCTCGCTGTCGGTTTTGTGCCTTGTTCAATGCCTGAACTATTCGTCGTCAGGCTATTTTTGTCGCTAAAGTCTTTCGCTCTTGTTCTTCGTATTCCTATCCACTCTGCAGGTTAGCCATGGCTCTGTGGAACATAGCCTTGAGCAATGAAGTGCACCTGCAAGCTCAATTCCTGCCAGGCAAATACAATTCACTGGAAGATGACTTTAGCAGGAATCTTATGGACCCACTCGAGTGGAAACTGGAACCCAACTCATTCAAATTTCTAATCTACAGGTGGGGGACACTAGAGGTGGACCATTTTGCATCCCTCCAAAGCCATCAGTTGAGCAAATTTTGCACCAGAACTCCCAATAGCCAAATATGGAAATTGGATGCCCTATCCTTCACATGGGAAAACCTCTCAATCTATGCCTTCCCCCTCTGCCCCTCCTCTCAAACGTACTACTCAAGATCAAACAGGACAGGCCAAGGACAATCCTTATTGCACCAGACTGGCCACGCCAACACTGGTACCCACTCCTATGCAGCCTGACAGCATTGCCACCCTGGCACCTACATCAGAATGCCTTTCTGCTGTCCCAGCAGGAGGGACAGATTTTACATTCTCAGCTGCAAACCCTGAACCTGGCAGCCTAGCTTATTCCCTGAATTCATCACCAGCAACCCTTAGCAAACAGGTGTGGGATGTCATCCTTGAGGCCAAGAGGCCTAGTACCAGGAAATCCTATTCAGAAAAGTGGAAAATATACTGTTCTTGGAGCCAGTCTCAAGGAAGGGACACAGCCGTGCTCTCCTTACCTCAAATCCTAGATTACCTAGCAGAGCAGCTCCACGAAGGCCTATCCTTCTCATTTATTAAGATTCATGCCTCTGTCATCTCAGCTCATTACAATACTGAGCCACTCCTCTTTTCTCACCCTCTGAACAAACAGTTCCTGAGAGGAGGTAACAATTTAAGACCCCCAAGGAGAGCTCCCACTCCTACCTGGGACCTTAACTTTGTATGAGAGAAGCTCATGTTTTCCCCTTTTGAGCCTGCAGCTTTAGCAGAGTTAAAATTCTTCTCTTGGAAAACAGCCGTACTTCTAGCCATCACTTCAGCAAGAAGAGTGTCTGAGTTACAGGCCCTTATGGCTATGGAACCCTTCATTATCTTCCATGCAGACAGGGTTTCCCTCAGGACTAACCCATCATTTATGTCCAAGGTGGTATCCAGTGTGGCCTTAAACCAATCCATCCATTTACCAACCTTTTTCCTGTAATCCTCAGAATAAATGGGAAAGGATCATGCATTCCTTGGAAGTGCACAGACAGCTCAGATTCTACCTTGACAGGACTAAACCTTTCAGAAAATCTGACCAGCTGCTAGTCAGTTTTGCTACAGGGGCAGAGGGCAAGGCCATTTCAAAGCAAACCATTTCCAAATGGATAGCACACTGCAGCCATTTCTGCTACAAACACCATGGAAAACCTACCACACAGGGGATCAGAACTCATTCCACTAGGTCTACCTCAACCTCTACAGCATTTCTCAGGAGAGTCCCTACCAGGGACATCCTGGAAGCTGCAACCTGGAGTTCTGTACACACCTTCACCAAGCATTGCCACTTACCTATCTTTTCTAAATCCAGAGCTGGATGTTCCACAGCAGTCTTACAAGGCCTGCTAGTCAGCCCTAAAACTTCTTGACTGCCTCCACCCTTCCTCAGCTTTGGAAATCAATCCAAGTGTGATGACTGCAACAGTGAAACATGAAGAACATAGTACAGTTGTGTACACTTACCATAAATGTAGATGTTCGAGTGTATCCACTGTTACAGTCCTGATTACCCTCCCTCCAGCCCCCTGACTTTTCTATACTTTCTTCCTGTCCTCTTTTTTTTTTTTTTTTTGGCCATATCTTATGGCAGTGGTATTTACTTTGTACTGGAGGTGTTCCAAACCATCTAATTGCTTCCTATTTTGGGGGCTCCTGACATCTGGGGCAAGAAAAACTGATGTAATGGCATTGGCTGCATGTTTTATACCCCTGATGACCTGACGTCATGGAAGAGGAGACAGCTTCTGATGCAGGAATCCCAAGACTCTGGTATTCGGGCTGACTGAGGGCTACCTGCAGGGCAGATAACCCAAGTATGATGACTGCAACAGTGAATACACTTGAACATATACATTTATGGTAAGTGTACACAACCGTACTTTATCACATGTACTACAAAGCTTACTAGGCTGACAACTGGCCAAAGGTGCTGATAAGGGGAATGACATAGGCATGACTGCTAAATTATGCCAGCTGGTGGGAAACTTATCAAAACACATCTTCCTACAAACATACACACTTACATTTACCGGATCTGAAAGTAGAACCCCTGCCTTTCTACTCTCAGATCTGACAAATGTGTCTGTGGGTGTATAAGTGCTTATTGGGCTGATGACTGGCCAAAGGAGCTGATAAGGGGAATGAAATTAGCAGGACTGATAAAGTAGGTCACTGGGTTGGAAACTTATCAAAATACCCTGCCTGTCTAATTATTTGTACTATGGTATTACGCAGTTATCGTCCACGCTACAGAGCTTACTGGGGTGACAACTGGCCAAAGGTGCTGATAAGGGGAATGACATCAGCAGAACTGATAAATTAGGGCACTGGGTGGGAAACTTATCAAAATACTTCATACAAACATACACACTTATACACCCACACATATTTGCCGAATCTGAGAGTAGAACCTCTGTCTGTCTAGTTATTAGTACTATAATGTTACGTAGTTATTGCACACACTACAGAGCTTACTGGGCTGACAACTGGCCAAAGGTTTTGATAAGGGGAATTACTTCAGCAGGACTGATAAAGTGGGACACTGAGAAGTGTTGTGGGTGGGAATGGCCTAAAACTGCTTCAGCTACAAACAAACATACACTCCCTCACTCTCGCACACACAGCTGTCACACAGACACACAAACAGTTGCCGGTATTGAGATTAGAACCCCTATCTGTCTAGTTATTTGCATTATAGTGTTACTCAGTTATCACATGCACTACAGAGTTTATAGGGGTGATAGTTGTCCAATGGTACTTCTATGGTGAATGACAGCAGCAGATATTGTGAAGTAGGGCAATGGGAACTGTACTGAGTGGGAACAATCTCCTAATACTTAGACCTACACACACACACACACACACACACACACACACACACACACACACACACACACACGCATGTGATGTGATATTATAACTCCAGCCTCAGTACTATTGCACAATGGGCCTCACATTTTATGCTGGCACATGCAACTGTTTATGACTGGTATGCCACTGTCCACAGCAGGACATCACTGTATGCCATTCAGGGTATCCTTGTGTGTCACTTTTTGTCCCCCTGTGTGTCTCTGTCTCTCTCTGTCACTGTCTCTCACTTCCCCACATCTATGTGCATGTATGCTTGACGTATGTTATCTGTTGCCCATATATATGTCTGTGTATCACATTCAACAGATGCAGATAGATCATGTATGGGCCACGTACAAGTAGCTGATGGTAATCCTGGTGTGTGTGTGTGTGTGTGTGTGTGTGTGTGTGTGTGTGTGTGTGTGTGTGTGTGTGTGTGTGTATGTGTGTGTGTGTGTGTAGGGACAGTTAAGGTGTACATAGCTGTCTATATGCACAGACATATATACACAATACAGTCATATAGTCCAATGTGGGTTCCAACATGTCATCTGATTCTGTTGTGTGTGTGTGTGTGTGTGTATGTGTGTGTGTGTGTGTGTGTGTGTGTGTGTGTGTGTGTGTGTGTGTGTGTGTGTGTGTGTGTGTGTAGGGACAGTTAAGGTGTACATAGCTGTCTATATGCGCAGACATATATACACAGTACAGTCATATAGTCCAATGTGGGTTCCAACATGTCCTCTGATTCTGTAAGTGTAGGAGCATGCCCAGTGTGACCTTCTATAACTAGAATGGGATTTCATTCCAGAGATAAGTGTTCTCTGGTCTGGGGTTTTGTATGCTGCAGCTATACCTCTCAGGAGTACATAGGACTTTCCTCAGGCCACTGGGATTATTTACCAGACATTTGTTTCTGACATATCTGTAGTCTGACACTGCAGTGTATTGTGTCATTACCTAGTGACAGACATCTTCAGATCATTACAGTGCTGTACCACAGGAATACTAGTTGTATGATGCATATACCAATATTATGAGGCCAGCTATGTACATTCTTCCCAACAAGGCCAGTTGTGAAGTGTGACTACAGCCAGCTGAATGATGATGTGCTGTGTAAACAGTCCAGAAACTTGGTGATATACTGCCTGGAGATCGCCTGCTTGTATGATATCTTTCTAACCTGAGCTGTCATATCCTGGTGTGGCCATACCTATCACCTGTACATTTTTTGGCATATTGTCCAGGTGTTTGGCTAGAAGTTTCATCCAGTCTGTGTAAACCTGTGCTTTTATGCCAAGTTAGACACATAATTGAAGAGTGATGTTATAAAATACTGACAGACATTACTGTTTCAAACTACATAACCTTCAGACAATTCCCACCACTGCAAACCCCTCACCCTACCAACTTTCTCAGTATGTAAGGATGATATTTACAACACTTGCCTGTCATTGTGCCTTTGTTCCACTTTTGTTTCTGCCCTTGTCCAGACATCTTGCTGTAAGAGGTTGGGAGTTATGGGTGTGTGTAAAGAGTGCATTCTACTGTGCAGGCATGTCCATTATATGTAAAAGCAAACATACAAAAAAAAGAATTTTTGAAAATAGCCACTGGCAGCCGTATCAAAAAGCACTATATTCACAAAAGCCTTAGCAGCTCTGCTACACAGTCTTCAAGAAGTCCATTATATATATCGTATATTCCACATAGCACTGTGACTTCCAGGTATGTCAGTGGTAGAGCAATAGGTGTCACTGACATGCATAATAGCTGGCACTGCAGTTATCTCCACATGGCCCTGTCAAAGACAGCACTGTACCTAGGGCACCACAAGATGGCAGCCAGGAGAACATGCTGGCCAGCTAACCACACATACACATAGCTCATTGACCCCTGTGTATTGTGGACATGCAACATGTTTTCATGTGTATTGGGGCAGCCTTGCCAATGTGTGCTATGCTGCTATTTCCCTGTAAACATACATGTTACTGCATTTCTGTGAGTATATGGGGGGCACACCTGTCAACTGTACACATTTGTACAGCCTGTGCTGATATTTATTTTACATTTTGTTTCCATTTACCATACTACTGTGGCCTGTCGTGGGGACTAGAAGCATATCAGTAAAGACCACAGGTCAGATTGTAATGGCATATCTTTGAGTTTGACTTCTTACCCTTCGTAGCCTTACTGCAGCTGTGAGACCTGCTGTGCTATCACTGTGTGAGTCAGCAGGGAGGTAATTCAACATTGCCACCATTTGTGGACCTTTGACAGACATTTCTCTCTGGTTTTCTACAGAGACTTGCTGTGTGGGTCTGAGGGGTGGGCATGGGACCCTCACACTGACATCCATGCCTGTGACCTATGACCCCCCCAGTTAGTTGGCCCCACACATATACTGCAGTGGGATTTGCCACCTTGGGTACTACTGCATAGTGTGGGGTGGTCAGTACTGGGCAGACATTTCCTGGTGTCCCATATAGCTGTCAGTTGTCCCAGTAGGCCACCCCATTTCCTTGCATGCATGCAGCATTACCATAGATATGCTACCAAAACATACTAATACATTCATTTATTGTTAAGAAGGCTGACTTACCTTGTGTCTGCAGCAGTTGTGAGGATGGTGCTCGAGGGCCACCTATGTTGGATACACACAGTACACAGCCTATACATAGTAAGTTACAGGTAATGTGATGTTTTGTTATCCATTTTGCTTTGTGTGTGAGTCAGAGAGAGGTGTCAGTTCCTGGGTCCCTGCAGTGTCAGTATGTATGCTATATGTTGCTTCTTTTCCAAGGCCTGAGCATACTGGGCACACCTCCATCTGCCTACAGGTGCAGGCTCAGGGGCCTCCCCTCTGTGCTGTGGGGACCTTGACAATTGTGGTGGGCTGTTTGGCCCTTCCCTGTGCTGTTCCTGCTGCAGCTGTTTCCACAGGATCATATTGTGTAGCATGACACATACTATGAAGATGTGTGCATATGTGGCTGGAGAGTACTGCAAGACTCCACCAGATATGTCAGTGCAGTGGAACCGTGACTTGAGCATCCAAAACACATGCACTATAATGATCATGGTTTGTGCGTGTGCCTCGTTATGGAGTTCTTGTGTGGGTGTGTGTGCATTTCTGATGGTTGTCATCATCCACGGCTCCAGTGCATAGCCAGCATACTCCACTAGATGGTCATATGGGATGCCCCAAATGGTAAATGCCTGGTACAGCTGTGACGAATGCCAGATGAAGTCATGATAGCTTCCAGGGCTGCCAGCACACACATTCATGATAATGCCCTGGGGATTCCACATTACCTGGCATTTGATTTAGGCAAAGCCCTTGAGGTTTATGTAGACCCTACCGTGTTCAGTGGGTGGTGCATTGATGTGGATGTGCATGCAGTCTATCGCACCCAGTACCTCCAGGTATTCTGCTACATGGTGAAAGAAATGCAAATGGCTGGTCTTCTCCTCACGGGTGTTGGGGAATTAAATGTGCTCACTGGCATGTTGTGGTAGCATGGCATCCAGGAACTGGTGGAGTACCCTGGATGTGGATGTCTGTGAGACCCCCATGATGTCCCCAGTAGGTCTTTGGAAAGTACATCTAGCTAGTATTCTTAAGGCTACACATTCCTTGGTATCCACTGGGATGAGTTCCCCTCTGTTGGCTCTGGGTCTGAGTTGAGGCCAGCACAGCTTGATGATTTGCTTCAGTATGTCTCTGTCCTCCCTGTAGTGCTCTACTATCTCCAGATCATGTAGCTGCTGGTACGTTACCCTGGGTCTGAACACTCTTATCCTCTTCCTCGATCTGTGGCAGTTGTCAGCATTATCCTTCTCACTGTCTTCAGCCTCTAGCACATACTGATGGATTAAAGCAATGGCAGCCCATAACATTTTTCCAGTTAAAATACCCTTGCATGTGTACACCAATGGCACAGAATTTGTGGGAAAATCCAAACTGTAAGGTGTTTCCATAGTTTATACTGTTGTGCTGCAGATGCTGCTTGTATGATTGGCTGAGTATGATGCATTCCACCTGCTAGCTATGTAATTTGTACTTGATTGCTTTTATTCTGCTATTTCCCTTTTTTTACCCTTTTTCCCTTTCCTTTTCCTCCCCTTTTAAGCCCTGAGGTGCACCATGCAAACCCGGTGCCCAAATGTAAACAGTCCTGCTATTTCCACAGCTTTTTGTTTGTTTGTTTTAGACACAGTGCATGCTATGCAAACCCCATTTAGCTAATGTAAACACTGAGAAGTGGCTCTCTCTGGACCCAAACATGCTCTTTATTTCATGGAATAAGTCAATACAGCCTCAGACACACCCCCTTTCTTAGCTGTGTTTAGCTAAGCTTATCTAGGGGCAATGGAGTGCCAGTGTGCTTACACCATTTATGACACACCCCTTTTCATGTCTGCTGCTCCTGCTGCTTACACAATCATGTTATAGCACCTACATGGTTAGGTGCAGATTGGCACTTAGAATATTTTTGTGCTTTAGTAAATTTTCCATCATTTTCATACCCCACTGCCTTAGTCCCTAGTTACTGCACTACACCAGAGCCTTGTGGTATTGCTTTGATTCTGCATGCCATAGACTTTAATTGCAAAATGCAGATTTCCCTTAAAATTGTGTTTTCACATTTTTTTCATTTTCAGCATGATCTCATTTGCGTACCGCTGCCCTATGCATAAATGTCTGAGATTGGCCAAAAAAAACCTTTTATTTTTAGAAAAATAAAACACTTTTTCCATGACAATGGCAATATATTTGACCTTTGGCATGCCTAAAGATTATGATACATGCTTTTATTTGAGCTGTCGGGCCACCGTTTTCATTTTTGCAGAAATGTATTCGGCTAGTAGCCAAATGCATTTTGCAACTAACACTATTCCTGCACGGATGCCTGCCTGCTTGCTGAATCACTGATTAACCTCATTTGCATGGTTTTCATCAGCAAATGAAATAATTAGCACTGTGTAATGGTGTTTGTGCAGGAATAGTGTAGGCAGGCTCGTGCACGTCAACACTAGTTTACTGGATCGCTCGGCAGGCGTATTCCATGCGGGAACGGCTACACTGTTCCTGCATGGAGATTTCAGTTTATTGAATTCCAGGGTATAAGTTTTGTACTGAGCTTCAAGATTGTAATCACAGTGCACCCTGCTGGAAATGAACAGAAATGTGTATAAACTATATGTCTATGCAAATGTATGGTTTGATAGTAGAAATTGGAACATACAGAGTTAACTTGCAAAACTCTAAGAAAATACGCTAAGTAAAGAGTTTTACAATGTGTTACAATGTTAGTTTATCCCAGCTAAGAGACAGTATGTCTGGGCTAGGGGCTTCTTTCTATTGTCTGTTAACAGAGGTAATTACAGTTTTCCAAGGTAATTGTTTTACTACTTTCAGTTTCAGGCAAGCTTCTAAGAGAGATTTGTCAGGTTTTGAGAAATAAGTGTTTTTAACAGAGACATGTTAAAAATATAAGTTCCTGCTAGCCTGGGAAACTTAGGCAGAGGTGACAACACATACCTATTGCTTAAGTATTCACTTTATTCCCCAAGTTACTTATACATTGAATCCTCTCCAAAGGAACCATTAATTCCCTGCCTCTAGCCTAAAATCTCTGTGACCCTCTCTGTTCTTACCTTACTAACATCTACACTAAACAAGTGCTATATCCTCCATACTTTCCTTACCTCTGATCTCACCTACCTAACCACTGATTGTTTCTTCACATTCTTGCCTTCTTCCTTCTCCTTGGGTCAATCCACTCCATTCACCCTGCGGGCTCACTCTGCTCCTCTCCCTACCCCCAATTTCCACCCACCCCATGGGTCCTACTCTTATACTTTCTAACCACACCCCTTCCTCTTCCCATTAACTTCTACACATTTCCCATTGGCCAACTCATCTCTCATCACCCATCTCTTTACCACTCCATTCCATACTCACCACACCCTCCTATCTTTACACACTCTCACCTTAAATACTTCCATCGCTACATATATATATATATATATATATATATATATATATATATATATATATATATATATATTTAACAAATATTTGGCCGGCTAAGATCTAGATGTATTCAACTGGACGTATAAGAGAATTTACCTTTTTATCTGAACTTTTTTCAAATAATACAGTATTTAAATTGATTTAATTGTGTTGCATGAATATTAACTGAATTGGAAGTTTTGACTCTGTTCTTCAGTTGGTGTTTGCTTGAATTTTATTGTCTTTTAGTAATTGCAGGTGTGGGGGTAGCCACATCCTTTCATTTCCTGTTCTTGCCTATTTAAGTGGTGCAGTTTGAAATATTTTCTCTTATTAAACCTCTGCTTTGGCCGGTTAAGATCTAGCTTTATTCATCTGAACGTAAAAGAGAATTTAAGTACCTTTTTATCTGATTTTTTTAAATAATACAGTATTTAAATTGATTTAATTGTGTTGCATGAATATTAACTGAATTGGAAGTTTTGACTTTGTTTTTCAGTAAGTTTTCCCACCCACCCTCCCTGTTTCTGTTTTGGTGTTAATCTTAGTGGCTTTGAAACTGCCCGCCCCTCTTGTAAATTTGTGTTTCGATACTCCTTCTAGGCCCATCTCATTTGCTCACTCAACTGAGTGCAGTGAGATCATATTCTGATTTCAGGCACTCCTACTGTGTACAAAGAGAGCATCTGGGAAAGAGAACAAAAACAATTTTAAGCTTGTTTTCTGCCTTTCCTGTTAAGTGGTCTAGACTGTTTGTAGGCTTCTGAGCCCCCAAGCCCTTTTGTGTTGGAGGGAAGCCTTCTAGATCAGTTTAGTTTCTTATAACTAGCCAGTTTTCTAGTTTCAGCACTCAAATCTGTTTCTTTGAACTCATCACGTGTTCATAACTCATTGTAAGCACTACATAAGCTGCAAATTACTACATCACTCATCTTTCCTCACTTGTCTAGAGGGAAGTAGTTTTTAGTACTTAATAAATAAGCACCTATCCAGGCATGTCTAAGGGTCAGCTCCCAGTGATTTCTCCTGTCGACCTGATGAATCTGGGCATCTTGTGGGCAATGCAGCGATTGCCTCATGTACACAGACAACCCTCTCCTCCTACCACCCAACACTACAACCTGTGAGAGATGCACTTATATAGCCAAACTGGAAGCAAAGCTCTCTTCACCCAAGACTGGACTAGACAGTCAGGAGGAGAAGGTAAACACTTGCACCACACCACACTCATCACATAGTCCCTCAAAACCTACACCACCAAAACACACACATAGAAACACAAAACACACACCTACATTCGTGGAGGCTCTCAATAAAAACCTGCCCAAGCATCAGGGACATCCAAAGTATAAATGCAAGCAAACTCCACCCCCCAACACAACCAAAATGACACATAGCCCACAAACTCAGTGTGCCACTCAACCACAGCCCATAAGGCATAACAACGTACCCAACACTCTAGTCATAGGTGACTCTATAGTCAGGCACACTGATGTTCCACTCACTAGACTAAACAAGGAGAAAGTTACTGTCAGCTGCCTGTCAGGTGCCAGGATCTGCTACATAATGCATGCACTCAGGTCACTCCACAATAAGTACAAATATGACACTGTCATTGTCCATGTTGGCGTGAATGACCTGAGATGTACCTTCCTGGACTACATGAAAAGAGACATGGAGGAGCTCTTCGATCTTGCATCCCAGGCTGGTATGACCCTAACCCGGAGTAGCATCCTGCCATCACCCAGAATGATACCACAGTACAAGGACAAAATGATTGACTTCAACAATAGACTAAGCTTCTGGTGTCATTCTAAGGGGATCCAGTATTTGTCTGCCTGGAACAACATGATCGACAGACCACGATGCTTTGCCAGAGATGGCCTGCACCTGTCGCCCTTAGGATTCTGGATACCGGCTAAGGCTCTTGTCACCCCTATAGTGCCTTTTTTAGGCAAAGTTCAAATGACAAAGTCACCACCGTAACAGGTACAAGCAAGCAAAATCTGAGGGTAATGCTACTCAATGCTAGAAGTCTAAACCTCAAAATGCACTTACTCGAGGCACTCCTTAAAATGGAGAACATTGACATCTGTGCAGTGATAGAGACCTGGTTCAAAGCTCCAGAGAGCACCCCTGCATTACAAGGCTACAATTCATACCACACCTTTCGGCCATCTAACCCAGAACGAAGCACTAAAGGCGGAGGTGTGTCCATATTCATTAAGGATATCCACACCTCCAGGCTAGTTGCACAGCATAATGCATCTGAGATTATCCAAGTGCAACTAACTCTGGGCAAGACCGCAATCCAAATTGTAGCTTGCTACAGACCCCCCACCATGCCCCAGGATTCCCATTCCTCATTTCTTGATACACTGGAAAGTATTAGGGTACAACCCAACACCCTAATAATGAGCGATTTCAACTACCCCACGTTTAACTGGGAAAACTACTCATGTACCAAGTCTTTTGCTCAATGTTTTCTAGAATTCATAAATTCCAGTGCCTTGGATCAACTTATTCACACCCCCACCAGGGGCAGCAATATCCTAGACCTGGTCATTACCAACATGGGAAACCGGTGTTCCACACCAGAGGTCAATTCCTCATTGGTCAGATCCGACCACAAGCTAATCAGCCTAGACATCCACATCCCACCCCCACCCCCATTTAGGGAAACCATCGTAAAAAACTTCTCCAAAGCCAACTTCACACTTCTTAAGACAGAAGTGGCAAACTTCACGACACCCATGCAGATGGACAATAGAGGTATGACTGCTGAATCCTACACAAATGCACTTTATAAGCACTTACACGAGTGCATGGATCATGCTATCCCTAATAGAACCAAGATGTTATCCTCCAAAAAAGGAAGCCAATCTGGCGGTCCTCTGCCATAAACAAACTCTACAACAGAAGAAAGAAACTGTTGCAAAAAAGAGTAAAATCCCATGACTGGAGGAACTTCCTGGTCAACCTCAGTAAGAAGCTGAGATCCCTCATAAAATCCTCCAAAGCTAGTTATGAAAACAAAATTGCCACTGACTCTAAAGACAACCACAAAGCATTATATAGCTATGTCAAGAATCTCAATGGGAACACTCAGATCTGCTCTGAGTTAC
This sequence comes from Protopterus annectens, assembly GCF_019279795.1. NCBI lineage: Eukaryota > Metazoa > Chordata > Ceratodontiformes > Protopteridae > Protopterus > Protopterus annectens. The sequence continues at coordinate 1,218,061,107 of NC_056735.1, forward strand.
AGCACAATGGCGCTAAATATGCAAAACCAACTGATATTGCTAGCATCCTAGCAGATAGGTTCAGTGCTAACTTTACCTACCTCTCACCCCCTAGAGGGCCCATCTCTATACCGAAAGAATGCAAAGTTCCTATAATCATGGCTGCACAGGTAAAAAACACACTCTCCAAAGCCAAGAACACAGCATCCATGGGACCTGACAATATCCCAGGCTGCATTCTACACAAACTACAGAATGAACTGGCACCCTACCCAAGTACCATGTTCAGTCATAGCCTCACCTCAGGCTTTGTAACCACTGAATGGCACACTGCGACAGTTATCCCACTCCACAAAGGTGGAGCCATGACGGACCCCGGGAATTACCGCCCCGTTACCCTGACAAGCCTGGTCTGCAAGGCCATGGAACGTATCATCATGGAACTCATAAACAAAGACATTGGTAATATCCAAACTCTGGACCCTACCCAGTTTGGATTTGTAAAAGGCAGAACATGTCTCCTAAACCTGATTGACTTCTTTGAAGCAGTCACCAAAGCCACAGATGAGGGTAAAATGGTTCACACAGCTTATCTAGATCTTGCCAAGGCTTTCAACACTATCCCTCACTCTGGAATTATAGATAAGCTCACTAAACTAGGTATAAATCCCTATGTCACAAGATGGGTTGCCAACTGGCTCATGGACAGAACCCACACTGTTAAAGTAGCGGATTCCAAATCCGACTTCAGACCAGTGACAAGTGGAGTACCACAGGGTTCAGTCCTGGGTCCTCTCCTGTTTGGTATCTACTTCTGTGAAGTGCAGGCTAACACAGAAGGTCTTTGGCTAACAAAGTTTGCAGATGACTGCAAACTAGGAGCCATAATTGAAACTGCTAACAATGTGGACAAACTACAAAAAGGCCTCACTGAGACAGATACTTGGTGTCAAAGCCATGGCCTGAAGCTCAATGCCAAAAAGTGTATTGTCATCCCCTTTGGTAAAAACTCTATACCCATGAACTACCACATAGCTGGTAGTCTACTTAATGCCGAAAATGTGATAAGAGACCTTGGGATACAGGTGGACAGTAGTCTCTCCTTTGATAATCACATCGCCACAGTGGTCAGGAAATCCTTCTACATGGCTCATCTCATCACAAAAGGATTCTCATCCAGAAAAAAAAGAGGTCATTGTTCCCCTCTACTCATCACTCATTAGACCCATTATAGAGTACAATGCTCCTTTTGGTATGTACCTCACAAGACATCTACAACAACTGGAATGACCACAGAAATACCTCACAAAGAGGATTACTGGCCTCAAACAGATGCCCTCCGCAGACCGTCTCAAAAAACTACAGCTTTACTCCATCACATATCGCCAACTCAGGGGCGATTTCTGCCTAACATACAAAGCTATGTCAAACCCAGAGCTGTTGGACATGCTCCACTTAAAGAAATCACAATCTCTCCGAGCTACACGCTCTAGGGACCTAAACCTTGTCACCACAATAAACAGAACATGCTGGAGGGATAGATTCCTGTCCCAGAGACTTCCCATACTCTGGAACAGACTACCTATCTATGTCAAACAGAGCTCCTCATTAGCACTCTTCAAGAAAAATCTTGATTGGATGGGAAATGGGAAATTCACCCCAGGGATCACTTCTGTGCCTCTGCTCGACAAGGGCACAGGAAAATAATTTTCTTGGGTGGCGAAAGCCAGGGTACATTTTATGGTTAGGCTTATATAGGCCCTAGGGCCAGTAGCCTAGTACCTACCTGTGAACCTATAAATAGCTAATCCTTCCCAATGGCTAATCCAACCATCCCTTTTCAAATTCTACTCTGCTTTACTCTTTTACCACTGCCACTTCTAACCTTTGCCTATTTACTCTCTTCGTATGAGCACCCAATATATCCACACACTGACTATGCCAATCAACAAACCAGCTCTCAACCCTTACCAGACCTGCATAACCATGCAAACATGACATGCTCACCCACTTACCTACTTGCTATGTATCATAGAATACTACACATTATATATAATTCACTACATCTCAGGAGAGTGTTATTTCTGTACAGCAAGCTCCCTAAGCTAAGATATCTAGGACAACTCCTCACATTAAAGGATGGTGATATTTATCCATACCCTGGCCCAACAGCAACCCCTATCTCTCTCCATAACCATAATCAATCAACCAATTATCCCATTGCTAAACCATCTAACTCCCTCCTACTAGCTCATCTTAATATACATAGTATTAACAACAAAGTAACTCAACTCCAAGCTCTCTTAGAAGTGTACTCCTTTGACATTATCTGCCTAACAGACACATGGCTAAAACCTGCCATCAATGATAATGAAATTATCCCACCTGGATATAATATCCCAAGAACTGACAGAGTAGCTAAGGAAGGTGGTGGGGTTGCTATTCTATTTAAATCTGGCTTACAATTAACCACATACAACTGTAATCTACCTCTAGATTCCCATGTTGATATTCTCATCTCTAAACTTGAACTTAACAATGCTAAATCAATCTATATTATCTGTATGTATCTGCCCCCTGGAAATAACATAGCCACCATGGAAAATATCCTTTGCTAGCTATCCCAACAACTGCCTCAAGAAACCATAATCCTAGGCGATATAAATTTGGATTGGAATTCCTATTGTACCAGCCTTCCTACCACCCACATTAACCTATGTGTTTTTTCTCAAACCATTACCTCACCCACCAGAATAAATAAAGCTAACAAGAAAGCAAGCATATTAGACTGGATTCTTACAAACAATCATACTCACTACTATAATTCTGGAACCCTCCTTGATGATATAAGTGACCACTCACTTACCTACCTCATCAGGCATAAAGCCAACACTCCCATTCCAACCTCTATCAGAAGTATTAGATCCAAAAAGAAATTTAACTCTGATCTATTCCAAATGGAACTAAGAGCATGTAATTGGGTTCCCTTAAAACACCTCCCTTTAGATGAAGCCATTAATTTCTTTAATTCTACCTTCCTTTCCATTCTCAATCACCACGCTCCAACCAGATCTATTAGAATTAAGGCCAATTCTGCTCCATGGCTTTCCAACTAAACCAAACACAAAATTCATCTCAGAAATAAATATTGGGCCAAATGGAGAATGACTAAAAACCCTGTAGACCAACAAACCTTTAGACAGCTAAGAAATTACACTAAGAACGCCATACTTTCTGATAAACAAAACTACTACTTACAATTTCAACAACATAATCACAACAACCCACAGAAATTCTGGGCTAGCATTAAGCAGTTATTACACCCAGGTCAATCCACTACACCAAACCTTCGAAATATAGACCAGAAAAACCCCATCCATACAGCTAATACCTTCTTTACAGATGCTATCCAAACACTAGCTAGTCAACTATCACCTAATACCTTCACACTACCTTCATACACCTCAACCCCTCCCCCTCCTTTTCAGTTCAAACCTGTCCCAAACACACTTATTCAAAACATTTTGAATAAACTGAAACCATGCTCTCCTTCTGCAGACCTACTGCCTTCTGAATTTCTACAGTTATCATCCAAGGCTATTGCCTACCCTATTTCCATACTGATCAATAGAACTATTTGCGAAGGTCACATCCCTACCTTATGGAAAGTCTCCCATATTATCCCCCTGCATAAAGGTGGACACTCCACTGAGCTATCAAACTATCGCCCCATTGCCCTACTCTCTCCTTTAGCTAAGATTATAGAAAAATGTATCCATAGGCAATTACTCCACCACTTAATCAAAAACATTTTACTTTCCAACTGTCGACATGGTTTCAGACCCTCACACAGCACAACCACTGCCCTCCTTTCCTTTACTGATTACATTAACAAGCAACAAAACCTGAATAATCTTTTGTCTGCTCTGTTTATCAACCTGTTTAAAGCATTTGACATGGTAAACCACCAGATTCTCATAAACATACTAAAATCTCTGTCATTAGACCCACTTTCCATAAAATGGTTCCAATCCTACCTTGACAAATGACAGCAAGCAGTACTATGGCATAACACTCTATCCACACATCTACCCATTACCTTAGTTGTCCCTCAGGGGTCCATACTAGGACCCCTCCTCTTCTCCATATTTATTAATGACCTTTATCTAGCTATCCCCCAAGCCACATGCATACAATATGCTGACGACTCCACACTATTATGCTCAGCTACATCCTCCCATGACCTTCACTCTCTCACCCAGAAGTTATTCAACATAGTTGAACAATGGCTCACTCAGCGTTGCCTTCTTTTGAACCCAAAGAAAACCAAACTCCTCCTCTTCACTCCTACTCAAAAGTCCTCTCCTCTTCATTTCTCTGTGACATCCACCAATGGTACTATAATATCTCCAGACTCTACCACCAAACTACTAGGTGTCACCATCGACAATAATCTGAACTTCCACATCCACATCAGTAATACTATAAAGACTGTCAACAAAAAAATGGCACTCTATAGGATTAAACCCTTCCTTTCTCCTACTGCCAAAACTACTATAGCTCACACTCATTTGATCTCTACACTCCTTTATGCCTCACCAATTTTTACTAATCTATCCATGACTAACTTCAGCAAATTGGAATTGTCCTATAATACATTGCAAGATTTGCAACAGGCAACCCATTTAGAACCCACCATTGTATAAATTTAAATCAGCTAGGATGGTTAGAACTACAAAACCTGATTAAATTTCACCAACTAACCATTGCCCACAACATTCTTTACAAACCTAATACTCCTATTTTATCTAGCCTCATCACCCCCTATAAAAATCTGAAGTCCTTACTCTCATCACAAAAACTTCTTGTACACACCTCTAAATCGAATAACAGGGCCGGGGATTCTCTTTTCTCTAATACTCTAGGTAAATCCTGGAATCTTCTCCCTAATAACCTCTCCTCGCTCACCTCCTTATCACTCTTCAAAAACAGACTTAAACTTTACCTCAAATCATACTGGCTGTTTCCCTGTACCAAACCAGACTAGTCATCTATCTCTTTAAACTTGACTTTGCCTATCCAGTGCTTACTATCCACTGTTACATCTTCCTTCTTATTATATTTTTCTCATCTCTCTCTTTTTACACTATTTCTATCCTCTTTACATATCTATTTTTAAGTAAATCCTTGGCAACATCACTACACAACTAACTTCCTTTCTCTACTATTGACTTTACCTGTATGATGTTTCTGTACCTTCAGTTTGCACTGTTTATGACTCTTGCCCTCTTTGTACACCCTGTGCTAACCTCTATGCTGTACTGCACATCTTACCGTTGTTGATTATTTTTATTATATTTGCTATTTTTATTACAATATTTGCTTTTTGTTGTTTGTACTTGTATTTGTATTTTATCATGTCTTGGAGCTTATCTCCCTGGGCCTGTACTGAAAATGGACATATATCCAGTTAGACTAGCCCGGTCAACAAATGTAAAATAAAATAAAAAATAAAATGATGTAATCTGAGATGATTCAGCAGTAATGTGTATTATTAACTTAAGAACTATCTCAGAGAAAAAGTCAGTGCATTTTGTATTTTGTTCTGGATCTGACAACATCAGTAGCACTTGTCTTGCTCTGTAAGTAAGTTATTTAGGTACAGTGATTTCTCTTAGAGATGGATAGAAATACAGTAAGATTAGTCTAGCTGTTTTCTATATTTATGTGAGACTGTCTGCAATGTTGTTTTAAAATATTTCCTGTGATTCTGAACTCTATTGTCACTGTGTTGAGTTAATGAGTATTGTCTTGTGATTTTATTATTAAATATATTTAAACCTTTTAATTCTGGCTGTTTTTATATAGAGATATTTAAGCTCTTATAATACTTGCATGTGTATTTGGTGACACTGTATAGGCCACTCCTAAATAGCCTTGGTCACACTTACTATTTGGATAGCAGTAACAATACACAGTGAAATTGGACACCCTTTGGTAGGGGCCTTTACGGTAGCTGATAAGGGTAGTTGGTGGCAGGTGGTACTACCATATAGTCTGGGCAGAAGGGAGCACAGCTAGAGAAGCTGTGCCAGCCTTCCTGAGGAGTGTCTGTGTGTTTGTATATGAATCAAATCTCAGTGTGTGAGTGTGTGTCAGCTACTTGGGCAGGGACAGGAAGCAATGGTTGGGCAGAAAGAATGCTGGAGGTTTTGGCTTGACCACTCAGCTGAGATCTTAAACCTATAGCTGTGCCAGTGGGGAGTCCTATTGGGGATCTGGAGAGAGAGAGAGAAACCAGCCCCAGACTGACTGTGATCTCTGTGTGCTCTTAATGGAAACTGTACGTTACTGTGTGTGTACTTGTCATCCTCCCAATGTGCATATCTTTCACTGGTGTTAGTGGTGAGGATTGAGGCTACTTGATTACTGGACCAGGACAGGGGCATCACAAATGTAATAACTGTTGATGTTTCATCATTGGTTTAATCAGGCCACTGTGGTGTCCCTTTTTCTTTAAGTACCTTGTAGAGGATGTCCTGTAATCCTACTGCCTTTGGATTTCCAGAAGTCCAGCATTGCTATATTCTTAGACAACCTAAGGAGACCTGCACTATCTTTATCCCATGGGACCTCCATAGCAAATGTGTTCATTTGTGCCACTGATTTCATATTCCTACATTAATGCATCTGTCACCATCCACAACAAATGCAAGCAAATTTATAACCAAGTCTATATGGTGGAATTGCAGTATCAACAATCCTTGCAATGAAAGAAAGAAAAACGTCTGGGCACTAAAAAAATATGACAATAACTCCAAGGAACAAATAACCTCAAAACAGAAACCAAAAAACTCAGACATAAGACTAAGACCTGAAAAAGCCAAACACAAATTAAATATTGCCACCTCATCCGAAGATAACTGGAAAACTTTATTAGCTATGCTGGGAATCGTAGAAAATTACACAGTACTGCACTTATCGACATCCAGTTGTACTAGACATCAGTAAAATGTTAACAATTACATTTATTTCAGAGCTCTCCCTTTCCTGTTCCTCCCCTCACTCTAGTTAGTCCACACAACACCTGATAATAAACCTTGAACAAGTTTTAAATGCTCAAACCAAAATGAAAAATACATGTTCCATAGGTCTAGGCAATATACCAGGATGTCACCTTATAACATAAAACACTTCCTCTTCATTTCCAACTTGTCTATTCACTCAGTTAGTCTCCACTTGGTATGTGCCCTAGGCTTTCAGGATAACTGTTATTGTAATTTTTCACACAATAAACACTGAGACATGGAATGCACATTAACACATAGCTAAAAGATGCAGAAAGTACTCTATTCTCCCTAGTGCTTTAGTATTATGCCTTCATTTCACATTTCAGCATGCTTATTGTGGAGCTACTCCATAAGGGTGGTCTATCACTGGTGCAGAGAACTAGGGCAATTAGTCTTACAAACATTCTTAGTATAGTAATGGGATGTATCATTATTAGGGTCATAAACAATGATATTGGCAGCTCATGAGCCATCTGGCTTTGTGAAAGGTAGGTCCTGGTAACTTAAACGTGATACATTTCTTTAAGAATGTTACTGAAGCACTGGATGCCAGAAATAAATGCATAATGCCAAGCTGGAGTTAGCCAAGGATTTTGATAATATCTCACATTCCAGCCTTATTGTAAAACTGACCATCCTTAATTAACTTGCTGTATAACAATCTAGCATTCAGACAGGACCCACACAACACACACTGCAAAATAGAAGATCACTAGTAGCATCACACAAGGTTCTGTTTTACAAACCACTCCTCTTCAACATGCCTCAATGTCTAAGTCAGCATTAAGGGTCTCCAGCAGACTGCAAACATGGAGCTCTCATCAGCTCACCAGATGATATTCATATCCTGCTAATGGAAATAACACACACAAATTCCTGGTGTCGGAAACATGGCAATGACCTTAGTTTAGAGAAGTACAGCATTGTTTTCTTTGGAAAGCACAAACACACCTGCACCTACCTAATAAGTGATACCCATCTTAAAACAGATACTGTCATAAAAGAGATCTAGGTGCATTAGTAGGCAACAAACTCTCCTTTCTGATGTTATTAGGAAATCCTTCAATCTAGTGCAATTAATAACTAAAAGGCAATTAAAGTTATTGTCTCTCTGAACTCCTCCATTATTGAACCATAACAAAATACAATGGACATGTTGTGTATTTATCCAGGCATAATCCTTAGCTGGAAAATAACACAATGTCTCCTCACCCATAATATGTCATGTATGAACTTCATAAGCTTCACAGAATGCCCTTACACTTCACTTAATCTCATGCAACCTTCTACATGACAACCTCTGCTTAACTCACAACCTGACCCTGTTTTACATTACCTTTTATTTGTTCATAAAACAGGTAGTAGTACCACCAAAGACACCTATCTGCACCTAAATCTGTATTGTATTATTAATAGAATATGATTATGGCTTAGATAGCTCTCCTTAATTCCCTATCTATGAAATCAGCACCATCTCTATATCAAACAGTGCAGCTTTTAACTACCTTAATATGCACTGTAGATGACTGAATGGGAATTTGTACATTCAGCCTTAGTCTAGCTCCTTGGATCTTTATGGTGTGAGGGTATAAGTAGTTGGAGTTGCAGTCACTAAGCTCCAAATAATCTACTCAACTGATAGTGTAGTATACATCTGTGAACCTATGATCTATGTTCAACATCTCAGAAGAAATAATTCACACTCCACTGAACTGATCACAGATAATATCACACACTCAGACTGTAATGACATCTCCAGTACAGGTGTAAATAAATGTTGTACCAGCTTCTACTTGTCCTCCCCTTCCCTGCTTCTGTCCACCTACCATCAAAATCTACCAGTCCTTAAATTACCTCTGAATGGGTCTTAAATGTTCTTTCCAAAATCAAAATCTGCTCTGTGGATCTGGATAACATATCAGGTTGCCACCTAGACAATACTGAACATAACTTTAGTGAGTCCCTTTTAAACCTATTCAGTCTTAACTTCTCCAATGAATACTTAACTAGAGTCTTGGAAAATGGTCATAGTGGTACCCCAACACATGGTGGCCTTACCTGTGACGCTGGTAACTATAGATCAACTAGACAGATTAGTATTATTTGTAAAGTAATTGAACATATTACCATATAACTAAAAAATAATGATATTCTAGTGTCCTTTAACTTAAATCAGTGCCTTTATGAAGTATAGGTTCTGTGTACTAAATCTGGAGGACTTATTTGAGAAGTCAAATGAAGCACTGAATAGTGATCAGTTGGTGCATTCTTATTAATATCTAACTGGCTACTAGACGGCAACCACACATTCAGGGTTGTTGACACACTTTCCCGTAAAGGTTTGCCACTACTGACATCGTCTTCTTTGTATATTGGGTCCATTCCTTTTTGGAATATACTTTGCTAATGTCCAAGCTGACATCAAGAGTCTCTGGCTGGCAAAGATTGCTGATGACTACAGACCTGACACTGGCATAAACTCTCCAGTATATGCCTATAACCTGTAAAAAGGCCTAACCCACACCGATTCATTGCCTCAAGAGCATAGGCTTGATCTCATTGCAAAAATGTGCAATATGGTACTCTTTCAGAAAAAAGAACACCCCTGCATATATCACATAAATGATAGCTGCTCAAAGATGATACTATCATTGGAGACCTAAGCACATTTTCGGACAATGTTCTCTGTTCTGACCAGCATGTATCAACTATTTATAGGATATCATTTTACCCACTCATATAATTACTAACAGTATATCATCCAGATCCACAGAAGTTACCAGCCCCCTGTACTCTTTACTGTTTTGAATCAAAACAAAATAATACAAAGTAAAGTATAATGCCACATTTGTAATGTTCCTATCCAAATAGATTGACCAGTTTCAAGAAATACAATGATTCCTAACGAGTGAAACATTGGATATGAGCAGCTTATATTATACAGGGCACCTGCAAGTCCTCTCACTCTACTTCATCACTTGCAGACTGTTAGGATGTGACCTGCGCAGGGCTATGAATGACATAATCCTGCTTGAGGCCTTACATATTTAAAAAAAAAAAAAGAAAAGAAAAAGCAAGTTATATAATCAATACCCATTCAAAGGACCTAAATCTACATTGTAATACTAGCAGAACCTGTTGATGGGATAGATATCTTATGAGGATTTTCATTCCTTTGGAATAAGCCCTCACACTGTATCTAACAAAGTACTTCCCTGATTGTCTTTAAAGCCAGCGTTGATGAGGATAAGGGATACTTACTTCTCAGATTCTAATAGATAGAAGGAACAAGTGACAAATGCAAAGGGTAGGTTCCTCTTCTTATAATCAACCAGTTCTCTAGTATTAAGCTAAGAACCCCTAAAGAATAATTGAATGTCTGTCTGTCAATGCCATGCTTATCAAATATTTCTACCTCACTTCCTATGAAAAGGAGAAGTCATTTAATTTATGTGCAGAAACATGACTAGAATGCATTTAATTATTTGAAAAGACTAGCCAAACTTCTTATGTCTACAGTCAATTAAACCTTACCGCACACATGCATTTCCTGTTTAAAAGTCCATTTCCTGCTATCAGGCTGCAGGCTATTACAAACCTCCTCTAGTCATTTTTCTTGCCATTCCTTTTTGGGCTAAATGATTACATACACTTCCAAAGAAAAGAGCACTCTACTACTCTGCTCTACAAGACCTTAGTATATCTTGTATCTAAAGAAGCAATCCAAGTGCTATCCACTGCTAATCCATAACTCCTTTTTCCAAAACAGATATCAGGCAAAAAAGACTACTTTCAACCCATACTAAAGTTGTGGCATACCAAAAATTAGTTCAGTCACAGTGGTTCTCTGTCTCCTTCATTACATCATAGACTAGGAGAGAAGGGATGCCCACCAACATTATCAAGATTGCAACATGTGAGAAACTATATCAGATTAAAGAAGCATCCAGCATATCTTCAAAAGCAGACCCACAATCACAAGGAGTCTGACATTAAACATGGCGGCCTTGGACTTTCTAAAGGACAACTGAAAGTGTATAATAATCAGAATAACAGTCTGTGATGAATAAAGGCTTGTTGCTTTGGAACACTACCTGGTTTTCATGATTTTGGGAATTATTGTGACTGAGTTCATCAACAAAGTTTTAAGACAGCAAGTTTCTCTGTTTTTTTATCTTTTTTTATCAGAATCTGTTACATTTCTTTACTATTTATTCTTATAGTAGTAAACTGCTTCATAGAGGATGAGATATCAGTACAGGAGTTACATAAGTTTATTTTGAACTTAGCAGTATACTGGGACTTGTTTAACATGAAGAACTTGTTAGAGTGCTATATATAATAAGTAGAGGCATAGAGTTTGGAAATATGTCAGACACCTTCAGTGGTGTATCTAGTGACTACATACCCATGTCATATTTTAAATAAGCTACCCAAATTGTATTTGCTTTATGATACATCCTCGTATAATTAAGGGACAGGCATTCCTACTGATCTACATTTAATCAGCACATTTTACTTTGCTCAGAGCTATGGTTTGTAATTTGTGGATTTTGTTGTATGTAAAGGTAATCTGATTCTAATAAAAGCAAAAGTTGAAATGAATCAGATAAAAAAATATATATTAACTTACTGTGACCAAAGGAGATACTGCCAGCACAGCTAGCTGGAATTTTGTAAATAAGTATATGTCATTTGTGAATATCAAGCTAATTAATATAAGATGCTTGTGTTACAAATGTATTAGAACTGTATGCCATGTGTATATCAAACTGCTTTGTACAGATGTTTGTGTTGGAAAGGTATCTGTAAAGTACTTTTGATAAAATGTATCCCTGGTGTGCCCTGCTGGAAGAGAACAGAAATGTACATGCACTACTGTAACTGTTTAAATGTATATATTGTAACAGAGGAAACTGGGCGGTTAACCTTAGTCCAGCAAACTTTAGAAAAATATCTGAAATTAAATCACTTTATTGGCTAGGCTAAAGATGCTATCTCACAGGTTTCAAGGCAGCCAGAGACACAAAGTCTGTACTAGGAAGCTTTCTGTATTGTCTTTGGGGTGAACTAATTACTACTCTAAAAGCATGAAAGAATGCAATTGTTTTATGACTTCCAGCACCTGCCAAAGATCTGAGCAAAAGCCCTTGTATGCGTATTTTACAGGTAGGTGCTATGTCCTCCCAGCTTCCAACAATGGGGGGGGGGGGTTGCCTTGGAACTAGAAATCAGATGACCAGAAATTATGGCATTCTGCAAACTATCCCAGCAGTAATATTTTAGAGATTATTTTGAGAAGTCTGTTAGTGAGATAGAGCATTATGTATTCTTTCTTGGGTCTGACAACAAGAAGAACCATTCACCACATCATCTGCCTTGCTCTAGTAAGTTACTAGGGAACAGTACAATTCTCTTACATTTAGTCAGAAATATAGTGAAGCTTAGTTTAGATATTGTTTTTATTTATTTATCTGAGCCTGTCCTGCAATGTTATTTTAAATATTTTTTTGTGTTTTGAACTCTGATGTCATTGTGAATATATGCTTAGTATTTTCTTGTTCTTTTATTCTTTATTATCAAATATATTTAAACATTTCATTGTGGCTAATCTTTGTAGAGATATTTAAGTTTTGACAGTACTTGCATATTTATTTGGTGTCACTGTTTAGCTTTGTTCTTGTTCAAACTATCATTTTTATTAATGTTAATTTCACTCAGTACATTGGGTAGTTTTGGAAGAACCTTAAGGTAGTTGGCAAAAGGGTTCTGGTGGCAGTGAAAAGTACTACATTATAATCTGGGCAAAAGGGGACATAGCTCGTAAGCATGTTCCAGCCTTCCCAGGTGTGTGTGTGTGTGTGTGTGTGTGTGTGTGTGTGCAAATCAAATCTGAGTGTGTGTATCAGCTACTTGGACAGGGACACAAAGCACTTGTTGAACAGAGAGTGTTGGAGGACTTGGCTTGGAACCCTGGCTAAGGACTCAACTTTATAGCTGTGCCAGTGGGGAGTCTTACTGTGGATCTGGAGAAAGAGGAACCAGCCCCAAAGTGACTGTGGTCTCTGTGTGCTCTTAAAGGAAATTGCACTTGCTGCAGAGAGCTGCATCTGGAAATACTGTGTGTACCTGTTATCCTCCCAGTGAACACCCCTCCACTGGTGCCATTGGTGAGGATTGAGTCTCCTTGATTACTGGTCCAGAGATGGGATATCCACATTACATATTGGTTGGCAGTGATGAGTCATCACATTTACCATTATGGATGCATGTCTTTGGGTCATTAAAAGGCTGTTATTCTTCCTTTTACTGCATACTTCATTGTAAGACTGTTGAACACAATGATCTTTATTTGTATCAGTTCATTGAAAGACTAGCATACTGACCAGTTTGTATGCCTCTCAAAGGGATGTTGTAAATTACTAAACCCCTTTACCCTGAGGTAAGTGTAGTGACCTTGGCGATGATTATATTATGTATAGTATGCAGAGTATGCATTCCCTATGCAAAGACTACACAGAATAGCAAAGACACTCATTGTTTTGGAGAAAACGATAGTTTAATTTACCAGATTGTTTTAACACTATATTTGTGGCAGATTTGTTTGAAACTGCTTGGTTTTCACTGCTGCAGAGTAAATCCTTCACACCCCCACTTCTCTACGTTAGAACTGTGATTACAACAGAAACACTTCCCTGAAACATTTAGAAAGTAAGTACTCTTTAGTATAAATTTTGCAGTGCTGATCTCTTCTTTTTGGGGTTAGGAATATGTTGCCAGGTTAACCAGCATAATGGAGTATAAATCCCTAACTATGGCCCAGGTGAACTAGGATCAATCAGGTGTCTGAGGTGCTGCAGGGAGGGATGGGCCTATCCTGGAAGGGAGATAATTTATCTGTGTTTTCCTTGTGCAGAGGCATAACCAATAGGGGGGAATAGCCCTCAGACATAATAGGTGAATGTAGGATGGGGGGGATCAAGGGGTAGGGTCTTAAATGAAAATAATCTTCTGGTATAAACAGTCAACAGGACAACCTGTCTGCATGCCCTTCGGTTCAATACTGGCATCAGCCTTAGAATGCAGATAATTTTGGGGTTGCACGTAAGGCTGGTGGACCCAACAATGGACAGTGGCACTGGGATAAATTAGAGTGAAGTAGAAGATGACAAAAGTTTATGATTCTGTTGTTTTTGTTTGTCATGACATTGTTTCTTCTACAATTATGATGCTATTTTTCTGAAGCTCTAGGACTGCAGTTGCTGGCTTGTAAACAAATAATCATCATTCTTAGCAACCTTTTAATCTTAGTTAGAGAGAGGTTTAACTTTTAGATTCTTTAAGTATTTTAACAACAACCAGCATTATTTTCTTTTACTTAAGATTTGTGTTGAAAAATCGTATCCTCCAAATAGTCTGCCATCTAATTATATTGCTGGCTTTTGTCTAAACTGTTTACAGTGCTTTATGCATGTCAAGGGAGGAGAGTTCTAACAACTATAACACCTGTTTTTAATATGTGTATGTAAGGTGAGTAGGGAGAACAATTCAACATTTTTTAGTTAATATAAAGGATTTGCGGTAATGAAAAATACTCTAGTACTCTACTGAGATACGAATGCTGGCATATTTGATTTTTTTTCCTTCAGCTACATAGTGAAATCCTATAATATTTTAGCAGGACCTTCTCATTATAATACATGTTAATGAGATTATATTTCTTTAAGAAAGTAGGCTTTCTTGTATTACTCCTAAAGTAAAACATCCATTGAAATAAACCTAATCTGAATGTCATTATTATTTCACTGTTGTTTAGTAAACACCATATGGTGGCAGTAGGGAAGAAATAGCAGTAACTGTAATAAAATCCTTCTGTTGTTTGTATGCTTTGTTCATTGCAATATTTTAAGGTAAATGTAAAACTGACAAGAATTACCACAAGCACGATAACACTGAAATCTTTGAAGCTGTTTGATAAATTGGATCTTTAAGGTAACCTAGAAGAATATTGGAGATTTCAAGGGAAAAAAAAGATTTGAAATTTCTACTACAACTTCTGAGTTATTTAAGAAAAAGAAGAGATAAAAGTGGGTATTTTCCTGTATACTGTTGAATGAGATGTCAGGATGTTAAAATTGTTTGCCTGTGAAAAAACAACGGCTTTGGGGTGCTGTGAATCAAATAAAAAAAATAAAGTTTTCCTGTGTAAGACATTTATTTGTCATAATAAATCAGGAATTATATGAAACACTGACAATAACATGACTGAACTACATAAAGCTGAAGACTATGAACTTGAAAATCTGTATGATTCAGTAATAAAATGCAAACCCATATCTGACATACAAAGTGATATGGGAGAAGGAAAGTGTTACTGAAAAAAGGTCTGACATTGGAACAGGCAACGGTATATGTAGAACAAGTGATCTGATTAATATGCAGAAGAAAAGAATTCGAATGAAGAAATATGCAATATACGTTATGAAAAGAGGTACCAAAATCAAAATAAGAAAGAAAGCTGTGTGTGTAAGAATTTGAAACAAACAAACAGAACAATATAGAGGATTATGATTGGGTCACTGATCATAACCCAGAGGACTATGTTCTGGTCACTGATTATAACCTATTTATTATGTATTCGAGACATGAATGCCAACAAATTCACCTTGAGAGTGAAGCTCGAGAGGAGAATCTTGGGATCCATGTCAAAAGTGCATAATTAAGGGTTAAGATCAGAGACCCTATCATACTTCTTTGTAATGCATGGAGGTTCATCAGCTCCATTTAGTACTAGTTACAGGAAAAAAAAAACCACTGAGGGCTTTGCTGGGTTTCAAAGCTGTCAAACACTTAGCCTCTTAGTGAGCTCTGTGAGAAAGGTAGTGTGTAACACAGTCCCTTATGTTTGCACTTACCTTCCCTTGCCTCTAAACTGTCCAGGTTTTCAAAGTATGTCCAGATTTTTGCCTTATTTACCTTGTTCCTCATAAAGTCCATGTTTTTCAGACAAATCAGGGAGGACTGAAGTCACTGAACAGTGACATTCATTTGAATTTCAGAATTTTTATCCTTCAGAGAAAATGCAGGTGAACACACATCCTGTTATTCTAGATATATTCTAAGTTTGTAAGAGGAAGGGATACCTTATCAATATAGTTAGCAGGCAGAGCCAAGTCATTTATTCTGCCACTCTCATTTCCTGGTCCATTCTGGCACATCTTATAACATAGTGCTAGACCTGACCTAACAACTTAAGCAGGGTCGTTTAACATTTATTAAGATTTGGTCTTGCACTACTCTAGTGTTTAACTGATTCATCTTTTTCCAGATATCGGGAGGTAAACACCACATCTCTTGCATTACAAGCTTATTCTGTGCTCAAGGCATGAATGCAAAAAAATCACTTGAAGAGCAAAGATTGAGGAGTGAATGTTGTCATACATGTTAAGAACATATAAAGCTGATTATGATCAGAAAGCCAATCACAGTTCTTTGCAGTGCATGCAGCTTTATATGCTCCACTTTTTAACCAGCTACAGAAGAAGAAAAAAGGTGAAGTAGCACAATGTATTTACAAAGTGTTGGTGCATGAGTCATTTAATTATGTAGATGTAGCAGCAGAAACAACACTAATGGCTTTAAAATTCATTAATACTTCATTCTCCCACACTTTTTGTTTAGAAGAGTGGTGGAGCAAAGCATCTAACAGCTTTTAAAAACTGTTCTAGCTTCTGACATTATTTGTTGTTGGTTGAGTATGTCTGCTGTTAGCTCCTAGTTTGACATTTAACACTCTTTAACAAGCTTTTCTTAAGCATCCCTAAGTGCTGTTAAGATGGAATCTCTCACTAAGGATGTTCTGAACAAGTTGATCTTTTTCCCAATTTTGGAGTGTAATTATGATAATTATGGTGCTGAATTCAGTACCCGCGGTGGTGGTGCTGCGGTAGCGTTGTCGCCTCACAGTAAGACGCTGTCCGGTTCGATTCTCAACTAGAGCGTCTTCTGCGTGGAGACATGCGTGAATGGGCGTACCTTCGTTGAAGGTTGTGCATCAGGCCTGGCAAGCCAGTACGTAAAAATCAACTGCCAATCATTAGCGGACCAGAGTTCTGCTGTGGTGACCCCTAACCGGGAAAAGCTGAAAGACACAAACAGACAATGGTGCTGCATTCAGTAGCAGACAATGCTTTGATGACACAGAAAAAAAAAAGATGTCAAGCAATGTGCAACCTGTATGTGAATTGTGGATTACTTTACAATGGTAGAATGTGTCCAGATTGCAAGATACCTCAAGAATTGGGAGAATATTAGTTATTTTGAGAAAAAATGTGCTAATTTAACTAGGAAAGAGTTAAAAGATTATAATTAGCTGATGAAAATGCTGGGATAGCTTCATGCTGAAAGCAAAACAAGCTGAGATTGTGAAGTGGAGCTCTTTGTTGTGTGTGTGCATGTATATATATATATATATATATATATATATATATATATATATATATATATATATATATATACACACACACACACACACACACACACACACACACACACACACAAAAGGAAATAAGTTTATTTTATATGCAAAAATATGCATTTATGCAACAGAAGCAAAAAAGTAAAAAAAAGCACTGATCAGAAAAAATATTGATTGACAATAAGAGTACTAAGTTTATTCCATACATGAGAGCACAGTGCAATGTTTTAAATGACTGCTTAAAGATTTGGGATTGGTGGACAGACTGTGCAGTTGCTTGCACCTTCTTGTCATATTCGACCTTCAGGCCAGTGAGTCATCCCCAAGGGCCAAACAAATTGAATAGACATGCAAAAAAGTCACATTAAGTGTTTCAAGTGCTAGCATTGCAACACACTAACATCTTGGCCAGAGCAGCATATGGTGAATTGGAAATTGCAAACAAATTCATTTACTCCACACAAAATTATGACTGTGATACCAATAAAATGTTTAAAATTGAAGCCGAAAATTCATAGTTTCAAGACAAGTAATAAAACTATGGTCATAGAGTTTAAAGTATATAGTAGTAATTATTTTATTATGCATGTTGTTTTAAAGAAAATAATGTTAGAACACTAAAGCTGTACAATGATGAGAAACAATTCCAGTGCAAACCAATGGCCTAATAAAAATAAAAGGAGTTTTCATGCATTAAATGCCTCTCAGGTAGGGAATAAATTATCCCAGTATATGACTTGTAGTGCATAGCCTAATATGTGTAGCATTAGTTACAATGCAAAGAACTGAGCAGGACCTGAAATTCTGAAGAATTAGTGGTTAATATAAAACAAAACTGAACAACTAGAATGAGTTAATGTTATGTTAACAATAGTCAACAATTAATAAAATATGCATATATATTGATCTCCATTAACTGAATAGGGCTGTTAAGATAGGAGCATTATCGCCATGCAGATTGTTGTGTGTTGAAGAGATGATAAGGACAAGAGCCAAATGATTTTCAGTTTTGGTTGCCAACTACAGATTTTTGCAAGTGAAGTTAAATGAAGAAAGCTGGCAAATTGTATATGATTAACAGCCGCCTTCCTGACATCAATCACTCTACATAGGTTCATAGGTGTTTACTAGACTAACAACCACAAGGACTTTTTTAAGCCTAGCCATGCATCCCAAATCTGTGGCAAGTTCTGATACCCTTGATAAGTGTAAAAAGGTGCTTGGGAGGTGAAACATTTACAAACAGGGGCCTGGGAGATGAACCATTTACAGGTTGCCTGTGTCCATTAGAGACCTAGGTGCCAAACCAGGGATTAATTTCCTGTTCCACAACCAACATTAGTAGGATCTGGGATACATCTCTGAGTCTCAGGTCTATTTATATCATAGGCAAGGTTTAAGTTTTATATATTTGGAATGTAATTTTGGTGCATTTTGGTTTTATTTGTGCCATTTGTGTTTGGGAGTGGGGTCTGACAATGCCCTGTATGGCATGCATGGATCTCCCTGCATGGCCCCTATGGCTTCCTTAGGGATGGGGGACAGGGGACAGCTGCGCGGCAGGATAGGGGGGCAGTTATTTAGGGCATTTTATTTACGGCTTGTCTGTGGATGGTGAGGAACCTCTGTGGATGTTTGGTTAGCTATATGCCATTGGGTTAGCTACTTATCATTGGGTCTAATGAATGCCAAAATCAAATGAATGAACCGACGAACAACGACTTCCTAGATGCCATACCTTTGTTTATAAGTTGTGCAACATAGAATGATTTCTTCACTACCGTAGACACATGACGGTCAAAGGGTAGATTACTGTCTATGTGTATCCCTAACATCCTGATTACATGGTCAACTCTAAGGGATGTGTTGTAAATATGACAGTTGACTTCCCAAAGGATGCTATTATGCATTTCTTGGCATTTAATTTTAGTTTTAGTCCATGGCTCTGACCCCAGTTATTTGTCTGTGTCAGCCCTTCCTGGAGAACATTTGTGTCATTTTGAGATTTAATGACAGCTTCTGATTTGCAATTATCTGCAAATTTAAATTTAGTCAGCCAGATCATTCATCATTGGCCTTAACAGAAGTAAAAAACAAAAAAAAGCAGTCAAGAAGGAGCCTGAAGGTCTTCACTTGTGACTGGCCTCTTGGTTGAGGTGAACTACTCTGGTCTAACATCATGGGTCCTGTCTGTGAGCTAGTTGGCTACCTATCGGATGGCATATGGGTTTATTATCCCTCATGGAATCTCCTTTTCTTTCAGGATTTTTTTCAAAAGTCATGCAAAAATATTCCTGTATGACTGGATTGGTAGTGAATATTACAGATGACATACAAGTACAAGATATTATACAGACAGTGCATGACCTCAGATTGACAAAGTTGTTCATAGGTGAATACTAGGCTAATTGCTCAGAAGGGCCATTTTAGTCCTAGCCAATAACCAGAGGTCAGACATTAACCATTTTGCCAAACCCACCCCCCAAAATTTCATATGTGATTACTAGGCTCATGGGTCCAGAGGGGATTTTCAAGCCTATCCATGTTCCTCGAGAGGAGAATCAAACCCTATATCTTGTACCTGTGAAGTAAACACCTTGGCCATTATACCAATCCCCCATTTGTATAGATACTGTGATGTAATAATGTGAAACTGAATGTAAAACAATCCCAAATGTATGCAAATACTATAAAATACAATCAGTATATAATCAGAGAGCAACAAATACAGCATGAACCTGAAAAAGTCAAGTATGTGGTATGAATGGAATATCCCTAGTACAAGGCTGCACTGCAAAGTTTATTGGGAATAGTTCAATATCTTGTAAAGTTCAAGACAAATTGTGCTAAGGTGCTGATAACATTATGAAATCTCTTTGAAAAAATATTGAATGATTTTGTGATACTGACCAATTTTGGAATGTTGAAGACAGGTGCAGAAACTCATGTCTTTAGACATTATGACATCAGTAAGCCAATAATCCTGAAATTGGATGTCAGCTAATCCAGCCTTAGAATAATACTACCACAAAAGTAACTGTAACAATCCATAGCATATAGAGGTCTAGAGTAATGGCATATGCACAAATACAATATGCACAAACAGAACAAAATGATTGCCCATACTTTAAGATCAGAAATAAAAATCATTATGAATACATATACAAGACCAATGTGTTGTAGAAACAGATTATAAACCACTTCAGTTCATTATTCAAAAATCTCTATATGAAATACCATTGAGAGCTCAGAGAATGCTACTTGGTTTCCAGAATTTGAATATTGCTATGATATATACGGAAACCAGAAAAGCAGGTATGTACTCCTCATTCTCTAAGCGGCATATATGTTAAGTGAAAGAAACCAATGAAGACTTGTTAAATAACAATCTTAGAATGATGACAGTAATCCTATATTTACCAACATTAGAAAAGAAATGGACTGAATCCAGAAAACAGATGAAAACTTATACTGAAGAGCAACTGTTAACAAAATCAGTCCTTAATAGTAGACTGAAGACTTTTGTCCATAGAGTCATAGTTTACCTTACACGAACAGCTGAGTTATGATGATGGCCTAATGTTTGAAGATAAGAGAATATTTTTACCTCCACTTCAGAGAATATAGATGCTGACCTGGATACATGAAGCGCATTTAGGTATTGTGTAGTGCAAAGATCAAGCAACATCTGCCCGACATTGTCCTGGGATATCAATTTGAATGGAAGAGCTGTTGTGGTCCTGTTCCATGTGTAATATGTTGCAAAAGGTGGTCTCAAAAGAAAGTTATACCACATGAAATACCATTATAGCAGACCATCATTAGAAAAAGTTGTGAGAGATATTTTTTTTGGCAGATTTTCTTTTTTTCAAGCAGCAAAACAATTGTTTTTCAAATTTGGACACATCTCATACATGGTGAATACAACATTGTTCTCTGGCTGTTGATTCCTTTGAAAAAATTATAATTACTATTTTTTCTTTTTCCTAAATGTGAGTAAAACAACCCAGAGCCAGACCATGAAAAATAAACAGCTACACAAATTCTTTGAAATAACGCTTATCTCGGAACATAGCAATACTTTTCAAACCTCCCCAACTTACAGTTAGCTAACAAATGAGAAGAAAGTTACAAGCTAAATACTAAGAACTCAAAAACACTATTTAAACTTTATTTACAATCCTTCCTCTCTTCGCAACACCCCACCCCCGGCAGTATACCAGTTCCTTTAAGCTCTCTAGCACTAATTGTCAATGCTTTTCATGTAACTCAACCTTATACTCCAGCTGTCTCTAAACCTTCATTTCCCTCCCATTAACATTCCTCCTCATGCATAAATGGCTCCATTATAATTTCTACCTCTTGGATTGTTGAGCTCTCAGTCTTCTGCCATTTAATAGTTATTACCATTTTTGCAGTTGGCATATTATCCATGAACGCTCCACTGATTTCTTGTGTTGTTGTACATGTTTTGTTGCACCCAAACTGAAGAAACATTCTGTTAAAGGCACTTCTTCCTGTGTTACTTTACCTGTCAGAGCACCTACATCATTCTTAAATTGAGTCCGCTCTCTTCGCCGCCAAAAAAAACATAACATCCAATCTCCCAACTCTCCTGTTTTATATATCCAACAGTATCCCTGAGCTGAGGGAAACATCTTTGTTAACTTATAAGATATATAAAAATATTTTAGTAAATATTTCCATGTGAAGATATAAAATCTCCATAATTTTATTACTTCCCTTAAAGGCTATAAATTCTGTCTCACTCATCAGCCTCTGTACATGTTCCCAAAGTTTCTGCCAACTAGTTCCGTATTGCTTCATAGCACTTACATCATTTCTTTGTATAAAATTATATGCCTCAGATATCAAGTATCTTCCTATACTATGCCCCCTTACCTCTGTTATCCTAAAGAAGGCCAGTCCTGCTGTTGTATCTGTGACATACTCATATCTTGAGTTGCTTTTACCAGCTTGTTATACTTATCCTTTAGGTTATTGGATAAGTCATATCTATTTATGGCCTAATTTCAGCCAAAATGCTCCCCATTTATGTACAACTGTGCCCAATACTTCAACCTTGTGGCCTATCTTCACCATTTTCATCCCATTTTTGTCTGCTGTCATCTTACTAATTGATAGAATAGACCTTTTCCACTTAGACAAGTTCTTATTTGTAAAGATTTGACTTATACTGTGGATACAGGTATCTAACAAGGGCATTTCTATTTTAGGCACTATTTCTTCCCAGAACACTTCTGTCAGATCCTTGTGCTCGATTCCTGGGTATTTCACCCAGATTGTAATGTTCCAGACTGAGTGATAACCGTCAGTATGGCATTTTGGAAAAAAGCTAGCTAAATGGCTTTCAAGAATTTTTGTAAGTCTGGGACTGTGAGCTCGTCTTGATCCTTTGGGAGCTGTACCTTTTCCAAGTTAACCCTTGGCTTTTTTCTTACCCACATAAATCCCCTTATATAGTTTACCAGTTTGTTTACCACTTCTTTTTATAAGGTACCCAATACGTTTGTCCTATTTATAAGACATCGGGTAAAACAAGCATTTGTGGAAGCTGGACCATATGAAGTAAATCATGTATCAATGGTTTCTGTAGCTTTATACTGCCATTAAAAGTTCCATCATAGGATCATATGATCTTAGCATAGAGTTTTCAAATGATTTCCTAAGCCACAATCCTAAATATTTTATCTCATTTTCTTTCCACATCCCTGCATTCCTCACCTATACCCTGCTCCAGATCCAAGTTAGTTCACTAGTGTTCTGCTCTTCTGCTTCATCCATCCATCCATCTTCAACCCCTTTTCCCATTTTGCACATGGGGTCAGGATGTCACTTCAGCAGTGACAGTCATCTTGAGCCAAGGTTTACACCACCAGGTCGCTAGCTCTGCCATGGTAGTTCATTTGCACCACTCACTAGTGCACACATTCTCATATATGGCCAAATTTAGGTGGCAATCCACCTACTGTTTATTTTTTATCATGAAAAAGATCCAAAATTGCTTAAAATTTCAAATTTTCAGAGCATTGTTTAGATCATCCCATCCATTTATCACATCCCTATCTACTGCATCTAATGCCCTCTCTAATGTTTTGGTCAGACATTCTTTATACTGATAGTCCACTTGGGTGTTAGATTAATATTAAACTGCATATGACATAGAGGTACATATTGGGCTTACTGCCACATTACTCACTTTTGATATATCTTCTTCTGGTATAAAAACTTTATCATTTCTAGTCCAGGTCTTGTATTTTTGGATTGTATCATGTTAACCCCTCTGTTTTATTATTCTCATTCAGTTTTCAAACATTGGTCAGACTCAGTGTTTTTAATGAACCCTCAGTTTTCTTCTTCTGTCTAGCCTCTTAATAGGTTTTCTTTCTTTTCCCGAAATAGTCATACTCGAATCTCCTATTTGAAGTAGTATTCCCTCTTGGAATCCTAAGATTTCTAAAATTGTCTGTCTTTTCGAATTGTACCTGGCACCTGATAGAAAAATATACTGCCGTAACATAATTTTTCCCCATTAAGGAAAATTTTCACTTCTGCAAAACAGTCTTAAGTATCCTTCATGTTATTCATACCCTCTAAGCTGATCCTTCTGTGGGTCAAAATAATTATGCCTCTGCATTTAACCCCTTCCTAGTGAGAGTCAATTATGCATACATTTTTTCCTCACCAGTTTCAAGTGTTCTTATAAAGAAATATGTGTTTCTTATAGTCTAGATCCATATCGCCGACCCTGTTTTTTTCAGTTGTGAAAATTCTCTCTCAGAAGGATTGGTAAATAGGAAGACATTATTGTGTATAGTCTACTATTCACTCTTCAATATTCCCAAGGAATCCAAATGAGAGAAAGATTTTATTTATTTATTTATTTATTTATTTATGTATTTATTTATTGACACTTGTTAACCGGGTTGGTCCAGCTGAGCCAGGGACCCATTTTCAGTGGAGACCCAAGGAGAAAAGCTCCCAATACATTTATAATTATTTACAAGCTAAGCAAAAGCTACAATAGATCAGTTAATAAACAGCAATACATAGGATAACACTACTGTAGTATACAGAGCAGTAAATCATTTTAAAGCTGTAAAAAATAGTATTACAACATAAATACCACAAGTAAATTACACTTTTGTACATAAACAAGAGACATTGTATTAGTGTCTTTAGACAGAGAGAAATTGAGTAGAGTAGTGGGAGACAGAGAAATACAAAGGGGAAATGTGGTAGTATGAGGAGGACAAGAGATACAATAAGTGAGGAGAGGAAACTAAATGAAGTTGGCGATTGACATGGACAACACCAGGTCTTTAGTAGATGGTGTTTAAGTTCTTATTTAAACTGGTACTTATGGGGGATACATCTGATATTAATAGGAAGAGCGTTTCAATTATGAGCTATGGAGTATTTATAAAGGGACTTTCCTATATTTTTAGCAGTTTTATAGATATCTAGAAGGTGTTTATCAGTTGTACGAAGGTGATGGCAGGGATTGTAATAAGACTAGGTTAGAGATAGAGGGGCAGAAGGTAGGGTTATACAGGACTGAGTGAGTAGTATGTAATTGTGGAAGAAGTCGTTGTTTAGAGAATTCAGGCCATTGAAGTGACTTGAGGGCTAGGCAATGATGGGATTTGTAAGGGAGATTAGAGGCAAATCTGGCTATTTTGTTGTACGTTTGCTCAAGTTTGGACAGAAGTGATGCTTGGAAGTTAGTAAGGACAGGAGTTGCATATAGTAGGCAGGGTAAGAGAAGACACTGGGCTAGGGAAGGTTTAGTGGATGGTGTAAGAAATCTTTGATTTCAGTAGAGTCGATCAAGTTTCTGGTGTGTTTTTTTATACATTGTTGGATATGTACATCAAATTTTAGTTCATCGTCAGTAATGACACCAAGTAATTTGGTATGGGCTTCGGGTTTAATGATGGTATTGTTAAGGGAGGTGATGGAGACTGAGAGTTTTTGTTTTCGATTTTTTTTGGAAAGAAGAGCAGAAATTTAGATTTATTAGAGTTTTGTATGAGTTGATTGTCAGAGTGCCCCAGGCTTTGACAGATGAGCAGGTGTTTTGGGTGAGAGCTAGGAGTTCAGGAAAGTTATGGGCAGTGGTGATGAGTGGCTTCATCGGCATATTGTAAAAGTGTAGAGGGGTTAGTTGCAGAATGTAGTTCATTAGTAAAAATATTGAAGAGGAAGGGACCCAGGATAGATCCTTGGGGAACTCTGGTGTTGACAGGAAGAAAGGGGGAGAAGACAGTTTTCCAGCGTATGGATTGTTGTCTCTTGGATAGGTAGCTAGAGAACCAGTTTACAGAGGTGGTAGAGAGATAAAGGTTTGAGAGTTTGGTTAACAGTTTAGAGTGAGAGTCTGTATCGAAGGCTTTAGAGAGATCAAGGAATAGACAGGAAACAAGCAAGTTATCATAGGCTTCTACTACTGTTTGGTAAATGACAGTAGTGCAGCGTATGTACTGTGGTGGGGTCTAAAGCCATGTTATCTAATAGGTGTTTGAGTAACTGGGTATGGACACACTTTTCAAGAATCTTGGATAAGGGGGACAGGATAGCAATGGATCTATAGTTAGAGGGATCAGTAGAGTTTCCACCTTTGTGAAGAGGGATTGTGTAAAAGGATTTCCAAATATAGGGGACATGGGCTTCGGCAATTGATCAATCTATAAGTATAGAGACAGGGAAAACAATAGATTCAGCAGCAATTTTTAGCAAGTGAGCAGGTAGTTTATCAGTAAAGGGGGAGCAAGGCTAGAGTTTATTTAGGAGTTTTTTAATGAAGGAGGTGGGGACAGGCTGGAAGAAGGAGTTGCGGGGTTATTTTGTGAGGTGAAGGAAGAGTAGAGGAGGTGGCACTATTTTTAGTAAGTTTTTGAATAGCTTCAATGAAATAGTTGTTTGAGAGTGGCAGTCTCTGTGGCTGTGTTAAGTGGGAATGGATTGGGAGTATGAGGGGTACCAGAGTAGAGGAGCTTATTTATGGTGGACCAGAAATTGTTGGGGTGTTTATGTTGGCTACATTGGCTGGAGGCTAAGAAAGTTTTCTTATATTGGTTGACTAGTGTTTTAGACAAGTTTCTAAGTTCTAAGTAGGAGAGGGGTTTTATTTTTGACCCAGGCTTTCCAAGAACTGTCTCTGTGATGCATGATAGAGCAGATATTTTTTTGTAAACCAGGGGGCAAATTTGGACTTTATTCTTATTTTCCTGGAAGGTGCCATAGAGTTAAGTATGTCAAGAAATAACATATTGAAAGTTGTAACAGCCTCATTGAGGGGGTGGTGATGTAGGAAAGACCACTTAATGCTGGATAATATAGAGTTAAATTTGTCTAGATTGAAATGGGTAAGGTTCCTATATTCTCTATATAGGTGGTCTTTGGGAGAATGTTGGGAGTATCTATGGATATAGATAGGGGAATGGTCACTTAAAAGTTTGGAATGGCAGTGCTAATGAGAACCAAGATGGTGATTATTGCCATAACAGGGACAATTGCTAAATATGGGATACCAGAGACTGTCATTTCTGAAAGTGACCCACATTTGCAGAGGACAGAATTTGATAAATATACTTTGGAATAGTATTTACACCACATTACAAACAGGCAAAAATACCAGTATGCCAGTGTTAATTTTGAAATGGCTGTCATAACAGTAAACAAGTAACCAAGGAAAAAAAAGCACCACCACGAATCCAAAAAATATCAGGATATGGCTGATAATCCAAG
Source organism: Protopterus annectens (assembly GCF_019279795.1). Classification (NCBI taxonomy): domain Eukaryota; kingdom Metazoa; phylum Chordata; order Ceratodontiformes; family Protopteridae; genus Protopterus; species Protopterus annectens. The sequence continues at coordinate 1,218,088,404 of NC_056735.1, forward strand.
AAACGCTGCTCCAATGTTAACAGTTCAATACTTTAATGGCAAGATACTTCACCAAGCACGTAGAACACAAAAATTCACATATAAATCCACAGATAATAAAGGTTGAGCGCTTTCATCTGCTACCACAGATTTCATCAGAACCAATAAAAATAGAGCCTGAAGAGCCACCAGATAAACTGGATGCATCCTTGTCAAGACGAAGCCAAAGGGCAATTGCAAAGACTGCACTTCCTGCAAGCAGCAGGTGTAAAACTCCAAAGGTTTATTAGAAAATGTAAAAGTAAAGCGCTATTCGTCTCCCTTAGTAGGAACACTTCTTCAGACAAAGGAAAAAAAAAAAAAAAAAAGTAACATAACAGTAAACAACATTATAAAAGATGTGTCCTAGATGGCAAGGAAGAATGTCAACTACCACTGATAAGTGTTTTTTTTATCTGCTCATATTTTGATGGCTCATACACTAAGATAAGAATTTCCAACCTCATTAATGTTACTACAACCATAACAGATAGCATGTATCAAAGAACAATGGGAATACTCTCAGTGTATTAAACAAATATAACTGATAAGACTGGATGCTAAAAAACAAACCAACTTGCAGGAGATTATGTCAGAATACTAACTGTATAACTAGCAAACAGCTATAGTGCTGTGAACATCTGAGACATGACATACTTACATTTTATGTTTATTAGGTTGTTAGGTTCTTAGTTAAATACTAAGCTAATTTCCATAAAGGGACATTTAAGCTTATCCAATAACTCATGGTTAGAATCAAATGCTGCATCTTCTGTCCGTGAAGTGGACCTTAAGAAATTATGCCAAATGTACCCCTTTTAAATGATACATGGTATTTGGGGACAGGTAACCCAGAGTTTAGCCATGGCTTTTTGGTTTGCTGTGCAGATCAAAGAACATAGGTTTTGAGTAAACCTGCATTAATCAAAAATGAACATTAAATATTTTAAGCAAAAACAAAAAAAGATGGATGTTAACTCTGGAAGGCAAAGCACTCATGATAACAAGAAACTGTTTATTCAAAATTAACTAAGCACTTTTGTCTCATACACCAATGGGAAATCATCAGATATCATTAAACACTAAAACTTGACTTAAATAAATAAAATGAAAATCACATGACACCAATTAAGCCATATTATATTATTACCTTGAAGTGCACACATCTTAAGATATATAAAATCAATCCAAACAAGGAATGTAATACAATTTTTGCAATGAAAAACATTTCCTAAATCAGACTATCTATCTACTCTGTGCTTTCAATTTTAAAATGCATCCAATCATTGCCAATTGGCATTTTTACATTTTTCATGTAGGTTAATATTATTTTATATGAGATGAAAGCACTTAGTTGATTTTCAGTAAACTGTTTTTTGTTATAAGGAGTAATTCTTTACTTTGTCTTCCAGAGGTAATGTTCATCCTTTTTTGTTTTTGCTTAAAACATTGTCTTTCAGTTATTTTAATTGTGAATATTAAATATTACCATTATACAAGGACATTTTTTACCTTAAAAAAACACTTAATACATATATGCATCACACAACTTCCTTTGTGCTCAACTTCTGATTTTGGATAATAGGTTCATATATATGAACAGTACCTCTAAGGCAGTGTGAACATGATGCCTGCAGAGTACAACAGTTTTTACACTCCTAACATATCCATGCATTTATTCATTTATTTCACTCCCTGCAGGTGGCCATCAGCTGTCACCAACGTCTCTCTTTGTTCACCACTTCTAAACAACCCTCCTTAACCTCTATCAGGCTGTGCCTAACCCACATCCAGGACAGTGAGGAAATCTAGGACATTGTTGTACATCATAGTGTTTGTAACCCCACCACCCTGCAGCAGTGTAGCAAGCTCTGCAGTCACTATGTTCAGGAGGTGCATTCATACTTCCACACATGCACAACTGCCCCCTATGTAATATACTGCTTACAGTATACCTTGTGGGGCATGTGGTATACTGCTTGTAGTGCAGAGCTTGCCAGGCTCGTAATACTGCCCATTCTACCTTGGTTCCTCCCTCCTCACAGGATTGGAGAGTCGATGTTAGCCACATAGTCCCATTCTTCTCGCCTAGCTCCTCCATTGTCTGTGGTTCTAGTCAAACACAGGTCATCTGCAGTGCAGTAAAGGTATTGTCCATCTGCAACATGTAAGTGGATTTCATGTTCTCTTTAGACAGGATATACACCATTAATATTAAATGGTTCAAAGAAGATCCCACCATCAAGTAAAATATTCCAAGAATGGAAGAAAGAATAGAAAGACCAAAATAACAAAATTCTTGCCTGAGAGAGGACAAAACAAAATGATTATGATGTAAAGATCTCACCAATTTTTAATAATGCCTTGTGACATTGTTCCACATACCCCAACCAGAGAAACTGATGCCTCATCCCAAAGCTGTCAATAAACTGTACTTAGGAATGATAAAGAGCTAAAGACTTGGTGGAGTGATCAGGGAACCCAGGAAGTATCCCCACCCACACAGGTTATCTATACTTGGCAAACCTGGACACTGAAACTGAAAACATTATTTTATTACTTTTTGGCAAAAGGGCAAACCAAATATCATTATTTTTAATAATGATAGTTCTTAATATAATGCCTATAGGGTGTTTCATCAAAATGCTTTCAACTACAACTCTCTTAACTTATACTCAGCCACTCCATTCTCTATAAGCCTGTTTTCTGCCCCACATTCTCCTCTCTCATCTTCTTATATACTCCTACCAGAATCACTAAAGCTCAGACCAAAACCACTTAGAAATTTATAAACCTAAAAGATCAATTGGTCAAAACCTCTACAGCTACTTTCCTCCCCTATCTTAGAACAGTCATCATCTGTCTATTCAAACAATAACCCAGACAAATGAATTTAAACAAACCCTCAAAGAATTCCAAACAAATTGATGGAATTGTCTCTGTAAACAACCTCCCTAATCTTCAAACTGTAACTTCACTTTACTCCCCCCCCTCACCACCCCTCAGAAGCATTTGCTTTATCATCTCTCTACTGTTAACATACACTATTCCTCCTCACTCAATTCTATCTCCCTTTAACCATATGTCTCCTTACCTCTAACAACATCTCCTATCTTGCCCTTGCACTTTCTACACCCCCGCCTTTCCAACCTCTACTGTATACATTGCAGAGTATAGTACACACAGTCTATAAAATAATGTCATAATTACATTCCCTCAAACTACATAACCTGTCCTTATGACCAGAAGTTAGGTTTAACATATCATTAGTGTCAGTTACATATTATGTTCTACTCTTGTAAATATCAGAATAATTTACACTTTATACTCTATGTAATAACTTTAAATTTTTGACTGTATAAACCAGAGGTACTTTCACCCTGGACAGCTTCATAAGAGGCCAATTGCAAATACTATTCTGTTCAAATTGTTTAACTTAACATTCACTGTATTTTCTATGTTCTATAAACAAATTACGTAACCACTGCCTTGCTTGTGGAGCTTTTCTCCCTGGGCCTCCAATGAAAAAGGGTACTAGCTTAGTTGAATTATCCCTGTCAGCAAATGTGAAATAAATAAAATGTTAGTATCTTTAAATATCACCCCCCCCCCCTTTATTTATAGAGACCATTATTCATGATTTTCTTTGTGTATATATATATATATATATATATATATATATATATATATATATATATATATATATATACATATATATGTTTTTATTTTATAGTTTTCATTCTTTTCTTTGAAAACAGAGAGATGCAGCATGTATTATTTATTTATTTATTTTACATTTGTTGACTGGGCTAGTCTAACTGGATATATTTCCATTTTCAGTGGAGGCCCGGGGAGAAAAGCTCCAACATAGTATAAACAGTATTATGCAATTATATAACAAAAACAAGTACAAAAAAAAAATAAGAGGTATATACAATCAAAAGAAGGCCTACTCAAAGTAAATATACAAGTAGGTCAATAATATAACAGTTGTGAGATTGTTTGATAAGCGAGATACACTATAGTTCATTGTTGGTTAACATAAACACTTGTGGTTATAAGTTTTCGGAGACCAGATATTAGCATACAGAGGGGTATATAGAGTGAGGTGTAGAACCATAGGCAGTAAAAAGAAAAAAGGAAAGGTGGTTAATTAATTAATTAATTAATTAATTAATTAATTAATCAGGGTTAGTGCAGGGACATAACCAGTGTGATTTTAGGTGAATTTTGAGTTTTTGCTTAAAGAGTGACAGTGATGGAAGTAGAGTTAGATTAGTAGGTAGAAGGTTCCAGTGTTTCCCAACAGTATTGGAGAAAATGCTGTCACCTGACAAGTTATTGGACTTACTTATACTAGCAAGTAATTTACCTGAAGAGCGTAGAGAAATCAGATTGTTATAAGGGGTAATGAGGTTAGCGAGAATTGGAGTATTATTAGGTTGGTAAAAGATTTTGTGAGCAATGGTGAGTTGGGAAAAAGTTAGCATGTTAAGGAGTTCAAGCCAGTCGAGCTGCTTAAGATTCAGACAGTGGTGTGTTTGAAATGCATTGCCAGTGGCAAACCTGGCAATATTGTTATAGGAGTTTGATAGTTTGAGAAGATTTTTTTTAGATTAGTATAAATAGGAGAAACATAGAGAAGAGTTGAGATTAAGTGAGAATGGGCAATGGTGGTTCTAGCTAGAGGAGTTAGGAAGGGTTTGATTCTGTATAAGGAGCCAATTTTTCAGTTCACTGCTTGAATGGTGTTATTTATATGCATATCAAAGTTAAGGTTTTTATCAATTGTGACTCCTAATAGTTTGGTAGTTTGTTCGGGAGAGATAAGGGTACCGTTGTTAGATATAATAGAGAAATCAATAGGAGAGGACCTACTGGTGGGTGCAAAGAGTAGAAGCTTGGTTCTTTTGGCGTTCAAAAGAAGGCGGCGTTTTAGGAACCAGTCTTCTACTAAGTTAAATACTTTTTGAGTTAGATAGAGTAGTTCAGATGTGGAGTTAGCAGAACATATAAGTGTGGAATCATCGGTATATTGAATGCAGGTAGCTTCAGGGACTGCTATGTGAAGGTTGTTGATGAATAAAGAAAAGAGAAGAAGTCCTAAAATGGAGCCTTGGGGGACTCCAAGGGTGACTGGTAGGAGGGATGATAGTTTATTTTTCTAGAGAACTGCCTGTTGCCTATTGTTAAGGTAAGACTTGAACCATTGTATAACTGGGGGATCTAGAGATAGAAGTTCAAGAGTATTTATAAGTACGGGATGATTAACCATATCAAAAGCATTTGAAAGGTCGATGAAGAGAGCAGAAGAGAGGATGTTGCTATTACGGTTCTTATTAATGGTGTCAGTGAAAGATAGTAGAGCAGTGGTAGTGCTATGAAATGGCCTAAAGCCATGCTGGCATGTAGCCAGAATATTGTGTTTAATTAGGTGGTTGAGTAACTGATGGTGAATGCATTTTTCCATGACTTTAGCTAAGGGTGATAGGAGAGCTATTGGTCTGTAATTAGAGTAGTCGTTGGATTTACCACCTTTATGTAGGGGGATGATGTGGGAGATTTTCCGGATTATCTTGACTTTAAGAAAGTTACTGCTAAAGAAAGCAGGCTTTTCTAAAGTAGAAATATTTTCTGGGTCAATACTGAAGTAAAATATTTCTCCATCTCACTTCAAACTTGGTATCATTATCATTTTTCATAGATTGTACTGTTTTACTATTTACCATTTAGTAGATACCACAATCATGCCTTTATCAACTCTTTACAATGGTTTTCTTTACAAAATAAATTGTGTTTGCTTTCCATTTCTAATATTCAAGAATTGGTACTCAAAAAATATATTATCAGTACAAGAAACTTTCCTGAAATGCTGAAATCCAGAGATTTATTTCTTCTTATTTGCAAGTTACAGAGGTCAGTTATTATCTAACTTCTAGAACAGCATGTAAGGTGTAGAAGCCTCCAGTAATCACTCCAAATCTTCAAGTATGATTCTTGCTTATTCTTGACATATATACAAACACACACACATATCTATCTATCTATCTATATATATATATATATATACATATATATATATATATATATATATATATATATATATATATCTATATATATATATATATACACACACATATATATATATATATATATATATATATATATATATATATATATATATATATATATATACACACACACACACACACATATATATATATATATATATATATATATATATATATAAACATATATATAAAACAATTGCATTATGGGAAGGAATTGTACATGTTATTGATATATCCATGCAGTAAGATATTTTAAAGATTACTCAATGGAAGATTTCTATATGAATGCATATTTTCCATTCTGAATTCACATCCATACATACCAGGTGAGAAGATCTGTCTGAAAATTCTTCGCTCAAAGTCATGCTGAAGTAATTGCATTCATGTTTTTATTTACCAGAAATGTTACATACTCCACCATTTTTTCTTATGTAACACATTATCCCCGGGATTCAGCAAGCTCTGAACAGTGTGCAGGAATAGTGCAGAAGCTGCAGGAGGCAATATGGCCACCGAGAGATTCAGGAACAAGCTCCCAGGATGTGCACGAGTGCTCCTGCACTATTCCTGCACAGACACAGCTCCTGTATGCAAATTACTCCATTTATGGGTGAAAACCATGCAAATGAGGTGAATATGTGAACCAGAAAGCTGGCAGCTGGCTGTGCAGGACTAGTGTAATCTGCAGAAAAGTACTCTGTTAGTAACCTAGTAAATTTATGCAAACTACAAAACAGAGCCATGACAGCTCCAGATAAAGGGTGTATATATCATGTAAAGCATGCCAATGGCCAAATATATGGCCATTGGCATGGAAAATAGTTGCAAAAATAACTTTTATTTATTTTTTGGCCGATTTTGGTCGTTTAAGTGTAGGGCAGTGGCGCGCAAATGGGATCGGCCTGAAAATAAAAATAAAAATAAAAAAACTTTGAAAAAAGGTTTCTATCCAAAATCACAATTTTGACATTATACTCAATGGCAGGCAGAAGACAACATGGCCAGTGAATAGTGGCTGGTAAGGAAGAAGGCTCAGTGTCAGACTTGTAAGGAGGCATTAGCAGGCAATCGTATGTAAATGAGGGTAATAATACTGAATCCCAGATTCCCCGTCATGGCTAGCCTGCACCCAAACGTGTAGGTGCAGGAAGACCATGGTGCAAGCCTAAGAGCTAGCTGACATCATAGAGGGGTGTGTCAGGCATACTGTAAGCTTATTGGAGCCCTGTGGCTTGGGTTTGCCCTTAGCTTAGCAGAGATAAGCAAGAGGGTGTGTCTGGTGTGTGTATTAAGCACTCTTTACATTGCCTAAATGGGTGTGTGCACCATGCACTGTGTTTTAAAAGAGAAAAAAAGTAAACCAGGAAATAGCAGCTCCATGCACATCTGAGCATTGTGTTTGCGCAGCGCTCCACTGGGCTTAAACAGGAAGGCAATGGGAAGGGAAAACAGCAGTAAGAAGGTAATCAAGGAGAACTAGCATAGCTGGCAAGTGAAATATATCAGAATCAGCCAATTACACAGGCAGCAGCCAAGCCCAGCACACTACTATAAACTATGCAAACACCTTTCCCTCTGTTTTTTTTCCCATAAACTCTGCACCACTGGTGTACACAAGAGGGTAAATTTTACCAAACAAAAGCAACAAAATGATAGGGGCTGCTGCAGCTCTCATAAATCAACATGTGGAAGAGGCTGAGGGTGGTGAGGATGAGAATGCTGATGATCAACCCACATTGAGGAGAAGGAGAAGAGTGTACAGAATCAGCATAACCTACAAGGAGCTACATGAGCTGGAGAAAATGGAGCAGTATAGGGAGGACAGGGACCTCCTACAGCAAATTGTTGAGCTGTGCCTGCCACACCTCACACACAGAACCAGCAGAGGAGAACCCATCCCAGTGGATACAAGGTATGTGTAGGCCTAAGAACACTAGCCACAGGTACCTTCCAAAGGCCAACTGGGGATATGCTGTGGATCTCACAGGCATCAGCATCCACGGTACTCCACCTGTCCCTGGATGCCATGTCAGCACATGCCAGTGAGCACGTATATTTGCACAACAGCCTTGAGGGGTTGACCAGCAATATGCATCTCTTCCACCAAATAGCAGAATACCCTGAGGTAGTGGGTGCTATAGCCTGCACGCACATACATATCAACGCACCACCCGGTGAGCGGGGTAGGGTCTACATCAACAGCAAGGGCTTACCCACAATTAAAACTGCCAGGTTATGTGCAATGCCCAGAACATTGTAATGAATGTGTGTGCTGGCCGCCCTGGAAGCTATCACAACTCCCCAATCTGGCATATGATGCAGCTGTACCAGAGATTTGCCAATGGGGACATCCCTTATGGTCACCTAGTGGGGGATGCTGGTTATGGACTGGAGTCGTGGCTGTTGATACCCATCGGAAATGCACACACACCCGAACAAGAACTCCATAATGAGGCACACTCACAGACCAGAATCATAATAGAGCATGTGTTTGGGATGTTCAAGTCACAGTTCTCGCACCTGGACACATCCGATGGAGCCTTGCAGTACTCACCAGCTACATGTACCCAAATTGTCATCGTATGTGCCATGCTACACAATATGAACCTGTGGCAGGAACAGCATGGGCAGGGCCACACAGCCCCCCACCATTGCCAAGACCTGCACAGGCACAGAGTAACTCATAGGATGAATAACCTGAGCCTGCCCCAGTAGGCAGAAGGAGGCATGCCCAGTATGGCCAGGCCTTGGCAAAGAGGCAATGCATAGCACATACACTGACACAGTAGGAACCCAGGGAATGACACCTCTCTCTGACTCACACATACAGTAAAAGGGATGCCAAACATGACACTACCTGTACTTAACCATGTATAGGGACTGTACTATGTGCATTTGACATAGTCAGCCCTCCAGCACCATCCCCAATACTGGCACAGCCACAAGGTAAGTCACTCTCCGTCTCAATTGCTGAATGGAGTAGTATGTTTTGCTACTTGTATCTATGGTATGGATGCGAGCATGCAAGGGAATTGGGGGGCTGAATGGGATGCCAGCAGATTGTAGACACCTATAGTGGCAGCATGAAATATGTAACAAATACTGGTGTCACCATAATAGCTAGTACTAGACAAGGTGACAAAACTCACTGCAGGAAATGTGGTGGGCCAAATGTGTGTCCATAGGACACACACATGCCAGTCAGGGAGGCTCACATAACCAACAACAGTCTCAGCCTGCAAGACAGGCATAGACAAACACAAACAAAGGCTGTGCTAAGGCCTCTGATTGATGGCTATGGATAACAGCCCCCCTCCAGACCTGCACAGACAGACTACAACAAGTCAGGCAGTGGGATGTTAGTTCTGAAGGGTAAGAAGTCTGAAACTGAAATGTAGGTCAATCAATCCGAAGAACTGTAGTACACTGATATGCCTCTATTCTGCATGAGAGGTCAGCATAAAGAATGAAATGGAATACCTGAAATACCAGTATAGTCATAACTAATGTGTACAGTTGTCAGGTGTGCCCCCCCCTCCACAATCCTATGAAGAAATGTGTGTATGTATAGGTATAATAACAGTGGAGCAAAGATTGCCTGAGCCAGCCAAAGTAACAGGATAGACTGCAGCATGTGTACAATATGCAGGGCTGTGTATGTTAGGTTGGTGTGTGTTGTATATTGTTTGAGAGAGGTCAGCATGTAGGCATGGTGAGTTTTGTTCTGGTGGCCATTGGCCAGTACTGCCAATGACAGGGCCAAGTTCTCACAACTGTAGTGCCAAACACAATGCATCCCAGCAAAACACATTCCAGCAGTAAGCCATAGTAAATGTTTGGATGCAATATCTATCACCATCTGTAAGAGGGACATGGCATGAATGTGGGCCCAGACATACAGGTGGAAGTACCCCAGACAGACACTGTATAATATGTTACAGTCAAATGGACACACCTTTGGAATTGTACATACACGTTAGCAGCACAATAGTTGGGTTTGTAGTAAGGAATACCGATGTCATCTTGCCAAACACTGGCAGACCACAAAGGTCACAGATATGAAATAATGAGAAACTGCTGATGTTCCTGCATAGGTCAGCATAAGTGGAATGCCCCATATATATCTGTGAGTGAGATGCAAGTAGTGCCGATTGCACACATGCACCCATCTCACCCCACCATCACCCACAAGTATCTCACAGGTCTTATCACTGCCTTTGGGAATGAGTACAATTTGACCCCCACCTCTGTATGACAATAGCCACAGAATGCAGCATACAGAAGAGGTCTCCCATGCAGGTGTGTCCCTAGCCTTAAGCAGCACCCTGCCAGCATCCATACCACTGGATAAACAATGACAGAAGGTATTGGCAATAACACCTTGCACACCTACCCTGTCACCCCAGGGGAATATAGTGTCTTGCAGTCTGGGACTGTAAGCATTACACAATGCAACGGTATGCTACAGCTGTCCTACATCACTACCAAATCCCCTACAGTCCTCTGTCAAAGGCCTGTCTCTCACTCAGACTGCCAATGTATGTTATGCCATGGACTCCCAAATAACAACATAACACAGTCCACAGAACCCAAATGCAAGGCCATGTCAACAAATCCCAGTAACATGTCCACCATGTCCTACTGCATGAACTGTAGACCAACACAAATTACTGCTTGGATGAAGTGATAACTATAGGGAACTTGTCAGATAATGTTTGCATGATGTTTAAAAGAGGATAGAATAATAGAGGGGGGGGAAGGAGCAAGGACGGCATGGAGTGTGTGAAGTCTGAAACTCAGACGTGTGCACATACTATCCCTGCCTGCAAGCACAGGAATGCATGGCTGCAAACCTGCCTGTAAACGAAAATGTGAAGGTAATATCCAGAAATATGACCCCTGCCTTGGGTAACCTGTGTGAATCTGTACAGCTGTGAGGTATGGCCACAGCAGGATATGGCCATATTGCACGTCGATGGATGTACAAGCATGGGATCCTCAGTCACCACTGTATCAACATGCTGAACCATTTACACAGACCCATCAGCAAATGACTGCAGCTTCTCCTCCAGAATGGCATGATTGTGCAAGAATATGTACACTGCAGACCACAATACTAGACACAGCTGCATTCACCCTGTGTTCCCCATGAAATTACTGCAAGCAAATATGTATACCTGACAGTAGTTGATGACATAAAACATCACAGTGTAAAACAGTACATATGTCTGAATATCTCTGCTAACACCAAGACCATGTAGCAGAAGCAGCACAGACAAAATTACCTACAGTAACCCACTATCCTTTTCCGATTTTGACCCCATATTTTCAACCAATCTACAGATATCCCACAGAAACAGCTTGCTAACTGTAGGTGTAGAATGCAAAAGCCTTCACTGGAGTGCAACCTACTTGGAATGGATTCACACGTTCAGTGCTGAAGGTCATACTGGGTATGCTCCCACACTTAGAGAAACAAAACCCATGTCTAACAACAAAATACTGAAAGGTCATACTGGTCATGCTGCCACACTTAGAGAAATGAAGCCCGTGTCTGGCAACAGCAGTGGATTATACATATCTGACAGTCACAGATGTTTGTGCACACACTCCTCATTTCATGCCAGTCATGCTTTGCACACACACTGGATAGGAATACACACATATATCCAATGACAACACATTATAATAGGCCAAAATTACACATACATAGATGTGTGGAAGAAAGTGACAGACAGTGACAAAGAGCCTCCCATCATGAGACCTGTCCCACCCAGCACACATCCAATTGGCTAAAACCACATGATGTGCAAATGTCAATCACTGTAGACATTTGCCTCTGGTATCCCTCAGCACTAGAGTGTCTGTGGTGATTGTGATAACTGTGTAACATGACTGTACAAGATGGTATTAATCTAGCAATTGTATACATGTACCTGTGAAATATAAACCTGTGTGTGCCTGAGTGTTGTGTGTCTGCCTCCAGATGAATGGGTTATGACCCATCCATACACACTGCACTCCACATTGCCGTACTATGGCAAGCCTGCTGATGTCTTCACCTTGAAATAGACCTTTGGTGAAGAAGTAATCGTATAAGCTCTGTGGTGCATGCTATAACTGTGTATGCTATAGTATGATGTACTAGTTAGAGAGGAGTTCTCATCCCAGACATGGCAACTGTGTATGTGCTTCTGTGTAGGGATCAGTGCTTTTGAGGCCATTCACACTCACTACAATTTCCAGTGCCTTACTTTGGCAAGCCTGCTGATGTCATTCACCTTGAAATACACATTTGGGGAAAGAGTAGCCTTATTAGCTCCATGGTGCATGCTATAACTGTGTAATGCTATAGTATGATGTACTAGTTAGATAGGAGTTCTAATCCCAGACATGGCAACTGTGTGTGTGTGTTTGTCTGTGTAGGAATCAATGCTTTTGAGATCATTCATACTCACTACAATTTCCAGTGCCCCATTTTGCAAGCCGGCTGATGTCATTCATCTTGAAATACACCTTTGGGGAAGGATTAGCCCTATAATCTCCGTGGTGTGTGCTATAACTGCGTAATGCTGTAGTGTGATGCACTAGTTAGATAGTAGTTCTATTTCCAGACATAGCAATTGAAGAACTTTGTGTGTGTAGGGATCAATATTTCTGTGGCCAATTACAGTCACTGTACACTCCTAAAAATGGAGAACATTTATTTCTGAGCAGTAACAGAGACCTGATCCAAGGATCCAGAGAGCATTGCTGCAATACTAGGCACATCTCTCACCACACCTGTTGGCCACAGGTGGAGGTGTGTCCATATTCACCAATGATATTCACACCACCAGGCTACTTGGCAAACAGAATTCATCTGAAATACCACCAGTGCAACTAACACTAGGTAAGACTGCAATCCAAATTGTATAGCTTGCTAAAGAACCCCCACCATTCCCCAAGATTCTCACTACACCTTTCAAAACATACTGGGAAATATTATGATACAAGCAAACACCTTAATACTGGGTGACTTACACTACCCAGCCATTAACTGATAAAACTACTTGTGTCCCAACACGTCTGACCAATGGTTCTTGGAAGTCATAATTTCCAATTCCCTGGATCAAGTAACCCATAGTCCCACCAAGGGCTCAAATATCCTAGACCTAGTCATTACCACCATGGGAAATCAATGCACCACACCTATGGTCACCCCATCAATGGTCAGGTCTGCACATAAGCTAATCACCCTTAACATCCGCATCCCTCCCCCACACCTCAGTAAGGAAACCTCCGTAACACACAAAGCTAATGTCATGCTACATATGTCAGACATGACTAATATCATGACATCCATGCAGACAGGAAATGAAAGGAGAACAGCTAAATCCTACATGAAGGCACTGTACGAGCACATCCACTTGTGCATGAATTGTACCATCCAGTATAGAACCAAGACACTCCCCACCAAGACAAGGAAGTCAATATGGTGGCCCCCTGCCATAAACATATTGTACAATAAAAGGAAGAAACTGTTGCAGAAACAAGGGAATTTCCAGAATGCAAAATACTCCATTACCAGCCTCAGTAAGAAGATGAGATTCCTCATAACATCCTCCAAAGCTAGTTATGAGTATAATACAGCCTAAGATGCCAACGACAACTGCAAGCCATTCCATAGCTATGTCAGGAATCTAAATGGCAATGCTCAGATCTGATCTGAGCTTTAACAGGATGGTACTAAATGTACTGCTCCCAGTGATATTGCCAATATCCTGGCAGATCAATTCAGTGCCAACTGTACCCCCCTCTCACCCCCGAAAGGGCCCATCTCAACACTGAAAGATTGCCAGATTCCAGTAATAACGCCCACACAGGTAAAAATCACACTCTCCAGAACTAAAAAAACAGCATCCATGTGAACAGTCAATGTCCCAGGTTGTGTACTACATGAACTACAAAATGAACTTCCACCTCACCTATGTGCCATGTCTAACCATAGCCACATTTCAGGCTTTGTGCCCATGGTGTGGTGCACAACTACAGTTAACCCACTCTGCAAGGGGTGATCCACCATGGATCCTGGAAGGTACAGCCCCAGCAGTATGACATACCTGATCTACAAGGTCATGGAATGTATTAACATGGAACTTATAAACAAAGACATTAGCAACCTGCAAACACTGGACCCCACGCAGGTTGGGCTTGTGACGGGCTGATCATGTCTCCTGAATCTGATTGACATTTTTGAATCAGTCACCGGAGCTGTGAACGAGGGTAAGGCAGTTCACACAGCCTACCCGGACCTCTCCAAGGCCTTCAACACCATCCCCCAGTCTGGAATCATAGATACATGTACGAAGCTGGCCATTGATCCCTACGTCACCCAATGTGCTTTCATCTGCTGTACTGACAGACCCAGACTTTAAAAGTAGGTGACACCAACTCCAGCCCCAGACAAGTGACAGTTGTAGTACCCCAGGGTTCAGTCCTGGGACCGCTTCTGTTTGGCATCTACTGCTCTGAAGTACAGGCCAACACTAAGGGACTCTGGCTAACAAAGGTCACAGATGACTGCACACTGGGAGCCAATATTGAATCCCCACATGATGTGGATATTCTACAGAAGGGCCTTACAGAAAGAGATGCTTGGTGCCTGAGCCATGGCCTCAAGCTCAATGCCAATACATGTATAGTCATATCCTTTGGGAAGGGACATGTACCTGTGAAGTACCACATAGGTGGCAGTACACTAAACACCTAAAGTGTGATAACAGACTTAGGGACACAGGTGGACAGTGGTCTCACCTTTGATAACCACATCACCACAACAGTTAGGAAATCCACCTATGTGGCACACCTCATCAAGAAGGGCTTTACATCCAGGAAAAAGGAGGCCATTGTCTCACTGTAGTCATCTCTCAGTAGGCCCAGTACAGACTACAATGGCCCATTAGCTATGTACCACACAAGGCATCTGCAATAAATAGAAAGGCTGCAGACATACCTCACTAAAATAATCAGAGGCCTAAACCATATGCCCTATGCTGACCATTTGAAAATCATCCAGCTATACTCTGTCACATATCGTGTACTAAGAGGTGATCTCTGCTTAACATACAATGCCATGTCAAACCCAGAGCTGTTGGACATGCTACACTTAAAGAAATCCAAATATTTCACAGCCACATGCTCCATGGATCCAAACCTTGTCATCACAATGAACAATACATGCTGGAGGGATGCATTCCTGACACAGAGACTCCCCAGACTCTGG
This sequence comes from Protopterus annectens, assembly GCF_019279795.1. NCBI lineage: Eukaryota > Metazoa > Chordata > Ceratodontiformes > Protopteridae > Protopterus > Protopterus annectens. The sequence goes on from NC_056735.1 coordinate 1,218,103,758, forward strand.
AACAGACTACCCATACATGTCAAGCAGAGTGCTCATTTGGCTCTCTTCAAAAGGAACCTTGACGTTTGGATGGGAGATAGGTAATTGACCCCGAGGATCATGTCAGTTGCCCTGCTAGACAGGGGTACAGGGAAGTAAATATTGTGGGAAGACATAGCCAGGGAATTGTCATGGCTAGGCAGATAGCCTAGTACCATCCTATGAACCTATGACCCAACCTTGACAAGCCTGCTGATGTCATTCACTTTGAAATACACCTTTGGAGAAGTAGTATCCCAGTAAGCTCCATGGCGCATGCAATGACTACATAATGTGGTAGTGTGATGTACTAGTTAGATAGGAGTTCTAATCCCAGACATGACAACTGTAAAATTTTGTGTGTGTGTTTATTTGCCTGTATAGGGATCAATGCTTTTGAGGCCATTCACAGTCATTACTACTTCCATTGCCCTACTTTGGCAAGCTTGCTGATGTCATTCACTTTGATATACACCTTTGGGGAAGAAGTTGTAGCTCTGTAGCACGTGCTATAACTGCATAATGATGTAGTGTGATGTACTAGTTGGGTAGGAGTTCCATTCCTAGACATGGCAACTGTAAAACTTGATGTGTGTTTGTGCAGGGATCAATCCTTTTGAGGCCATTCACAGTCACTGCAACTTCCATTGCCCTACTTTGACAAGCCTGCTGATGTAATTCACTTTGATATACACCATTGGGGAAGGAGTAGCCCAGTAAGCTCCGTGGCATGTGTGTAATGTTGTTCTGTGATGTACTAGTTAGGTAGGAGTTCTAATCCCAAACATGGCAACTGTAAAACTTTATGTGTGCGTGTTTGTTTTTTCTGAGTAGGCATCAAGACTTTTGAGGTCATTCACAGACACTACAACTTCCATTGCTCTACTTTGGCAAGCCTGCTGATGTCATTCACTTTGATATGCACCTTTGGGGAAGGAATAGCCCAGTAAGCTCCGTGGTGCATGCTATAACTGTGTGATGCTCAAGTGTGATGTACTAGTTAGGTAGAAGTTCTAATCCCAAACATTGCAATTGTAAACATTGGTGTATATGTGTGTGGGTGTGTGTATTTGTCATAAGGATCCTGTGTGGAGGTACCTTTGAGTGAGTAATAGCAAGACTTGTTGTGCAGCGGGCTTTGCAAATTTCTTATATGGTGGGCATATTATATGTCACAATGTCCACCTTACAAGGATAACAGATGTCAAACAGCAGAGAGGCAGGGGTAGATAATCCATACCCCTACATGTGACATCATGGATTGGGGAACAATATAGGCAACCCTTGTATTACCCAGAGAACACTCTCCACCCGTGTCTCATACACAAATACACTCGGCCAGGCAACAACCATCTGTTGGTAGTTCTCTGCATATTGCCTACAGATAGTAACCATGGTGTGCTTGCAGTGGACTACAGAGGACATGGCACCCTTTCCCATCCCTACAATAAGCAAATCATTGCATAAAGTGCTCTTTCACTATTTTCCCCACTGGATGCCTGCAACAACTGTAGAGCCAGAAAATGTAACCCACAAAGGACAGACCATGCCTTATTCACATGCCCTGTATGGACAGATGCCACAGACACCAGTGAATACCTGTATCATGCTGTCAGTGTTGGTGCAGGGTCAACCTAGTGTCCATTGCCAGTTCTTACCACATGAGGTCAGAAATGGCACATCTGATTATAACAATATGTCTACACAACATGCCCCAGATACCCCAGGTACACTTCACCATGTCACAGAACATGCATGTGGGCTGTGTGCACATCCCAGACACCATCCATGTTATGGAATATAGAACACATACATGGAAAGCATTGCACATCACTGGCCACCCACAATAGTAACCCA